>NC_090222.1:32907500-33207500 GCF_024489055.1 Chanodichthys erythropterus
GTTGTCACAGCCTGCCGTTTCTCTTCTCGTGTCTGACCTTGTACACAGTGTTGGTATTCATAGATTCTTCATGGCTATTTTCTTTCATTTTGTGCTGTACATAGACTGATAAATAAAACGATAAAAGCTCATTTTTTTTCATACAGTATCCATTCAGTATTGTAATATATTTAAGATAAAATTAAAACTTTCATTCAAATCATGTCTCCTGTGTTGTGTACAAAAAAAATATCTTGTGTACAGTTTAATACCCCTTAAGTTTTAGTACCTCAAAAGAAGAAATTCAGCGTACCAATGAATTATATTAGCAAAAAAGGGAAAATAATATCAGGTTGTTTTATATTATTGATGTTGCCATCATTTTATAAAAGCAATAAATCATGAGAGGTTGTGAGTTAAAGTGATTCATTCTGTGAAAGTGTGCTAAAAAGTTGTATCAAAACATACACATATGGCATTTATTACACCAGCAGACAGACATCAGGTCAGTAACAGCTACAAAAGATCAAAATTTTTAAAATTGAAATGTTAAAAATGCTAATTACTCATTTTCATTAGTGCTTTAAGAGAAAGATGAACAATAACAAACATGATTTGACATTATGACAGGCATGTTTACAGCACAGTCCTGAATTCATCGAAGATGAAACTCGGAACATGAGCCTCTGCCACCTGAAAAAGGAGAGAAATCCAAAATAACTTTTCCTCAGGATTTTTGTTGTGGAATATTTGTGTCTATAAAGAAAATTAATACAGCATATCATGGCAATATTTCCTACCTTTCTGGGCAGTTTAGTGTAACGCACATAGTCCTCCAGAAACATTAACGCTCCGACTACATCTGAAGGCATGTCTGGGATCTTCTGACTGAAGGGAACAGATGCTGTTAGACACTTCTGTTGCTACAGCTTTTAAAAGTACAGCATTTATTTTTTTAAAAAGAAGCAAAATCTAAAATATATATATATAAAATAAAAAATTATATATACACACACACACACACACACATCGTATGGGTCTTCGGGTCAAAATGATAAATTTTTCTTCAAAAATCATTAGAATATTTAGTAAAGATCATGTTCCATGAAGATATTTTGTAAATTTTCTACCGTAAATATATCAATTTATTTTTGTGAGTTGATATGCATTGCTAAGGACTAATATATATATATATATATATATATATATATATATATATATATATATATATATATATATATATATATATATATATATATATATATATTTGTTTTACTCTATATAACTTGCCCAGTTAAGAATATTTTTAATACCATAATGCAAAAAAAATAAATAAACTCATTCTCATAACTGTAATGTAAAAAAGATATTTAATAGTAATTATATATTTTAATAGTAAAGCTTGTTTTTATAGCATTTGTTGTTCAGTGCAAATTAAAAAAAAAAAAACTATAAATGCATTATTTTGAATTTTTTTTACTCAAATTCTAGAATTTGTATTCCATTTCTATTCTATAGAACAGTAAAAAATGAAAATTATATAAAAATTTAAGTACACTGTACTTATTTTTTGATACAAGTATAGTAGTTAAAGAGTCCTAAAATAGTCTATTTTATTTAATGCAAAATATAATTTCTTATTTTTCTGGACATGCTCTCGTGTGGTTCACCCTTCTATCATCAAACAGTGAAGTGAGGTACCTGGTGCACTGCTCCATTATGGAGCGAATAAACTGTCCAATCAGAGCCAGGAACTGTTCTGTGTATCTGGAGTGAAACTGTTTGAGCAGAGTCAGGAGACCCAGGACCAGAGGAGCCCAATCCACTGGATCTGCTGCCTTCCTGCACGTCATCCCTGTGAAAGCAGCACAAGTACAATGAATACTTTTTACTTGATCAAAAGTGAAAGTAAAGAAATTTACATTTACAAAGAAAAGGTTTCAAATAATTTGAAAAGCTGTTCCTTTGAACTTTCTATTAATCAAATAATCATAAAAAAATTTATCACAGTTTCCACAATATTTATTGAGCCCCAAATCAGCATATTATTATGATTTCTGAAGAATCATGTGACACTGAAGACTGGAGTAATGATGCTGAAAATTCAGCTTTGCATCACAGGAATAAATTACATTTTAAAATATATTCAAATAGAAAACAGTTGTGTTAAAATAATATTTCATAAAATTACTGTTTTGAAAAAGAAGAAAAAGCAGCTTTGGTGAGCATAATAGACTTCTTTCAAAAACAGAAGAATCTCACTGACCCCAAACTTTTGAACAATAGTTAACATGGAAAATCAGTTACAGACCTTGGGTTTTATTGTACTGCAGTTTTGGCAGGTGCGCGATAAGGAACAGGAAGTTCACAATGGGAAAATAAGGCAGACGCTTCGTCGTGATGTAGATCTGAAAGTAGCAAATTGATAAATACTACAAAATGTGGTTGATGTTAACAGATCATATCACATCAGGTACAGAAGCACTGAAATTTGGGCCATTATTTGTTTCAAAAAAGAAAATAGGTCAAAAAAATGATACACAAACTATCTGATAAAATAATCACTTACATGGCTAAATGAATATTTCACATATACACGACTCACTTTGTTTAGTGGGTTGTGGATTCCGGCCGCCTCCAGATAGGCGGTGATGTCGTAGAGCAGGGTGTTGTCGTCTTTGGGATACGGCAGCGAAGGATCCTGGTAATGTGCTTCAATATCGGACAGCAGAGACCTGAAAATGATCATCAATGAGGGAGAAGGTGAAACTAATCCAAGTACCAAGAAATAAAGAAGGAAGAAGAAACATCATTCCCAACCCACTTGTTCAGATTATCCAGAGCCGCAGCGAGGTGTTTAGAGTCAAACTTGCAGGAGTAATTCAATTCGTTGGCGATCTGCTGCCTCAAGATCTGCATCTGACCCACCTGTGAAAGAATCAGTCTTTTTCAGCTTGACTATGCACATAGACATATTGGACGGAAAACAAATGTTCAAAAAGAAAGCAACACCTTCATGATGGCTTCCAGATAAGCAGCCCAAATCTTCTGGGTTTTGGCCACAGCGTTGGCGTAGACTTTGCTTGCGTTTGCTGAATATTGATGCAGAAAGACAAAAAATATCAAGAACATTATTGTGGGAATAAGTGTCAAACTTATGGTAGTGCATCAAACACACATACCCACAATCCCTTTGACAGGATTGACAGCTGTCAGCAGAGCTTTAAAGACGTCAACCACTGCTTTGTCCTTCAGGATGCTCCTCTGAAGGACTGTCAGGAAATTCTGCAAAGATCATTATTTAAATTACATTTACTGTGATGAGGGGATTTCAATAAATATTTGCACATTGATTTACTTTGATTCAAATGATTTTGTGATTCAGTCATGATTGAGTTCCTTAAGGCCCTGATATACTTCAAGGGAAATTGAAGAACAAACTGGTGTGACGTAATTAATTTAAAAATTAGGCCAAAACGAAGCTTGTTTGGTGTTCGAAACAGCTTTTTGACACTATTTTTTCAATTCAATTCCCATTTATTTGTATAGCGCTTTTCACAATACGTATCGTTTCAAAGCAGCTTTACAGAGAATGCATGTCAACTTTATAATTTAGAGTAATCTGTTATCAGAGGTGACTGTATCCAAATTATGTTATTTCAGAAATGTACATATACAAACAGCGCAGTTAGCTAACAATGTATTAATTTAAGGCAGAAACAATGAGCTCATGGAAGTAATGAATACATGTTAATGATTAGGATATATAGCAAAATTTGAAATGGCGCATGTTGATCCAGAGTCTTCACAATACACCTTGAAATTGGAATTTTTTATGCAATTCGACTTTGATTCTTTCTTAACGGTTCATAACTTTTCATTAATGTGACTGGAAGGGAAAAAAAAATATTGCATTTCAATAGAAATTGAACACAAGTTTCACCTGCAGCTCCTTCACGATCATGAAACACAAGAGTCTGTCGAGTCCGTTCAGGCCGAAGGTTCCCAGCGTGTCTTGAATCTCAGAGAAGAGTCGGTTGTTGGTCACTTCCTGATGCGTCTTCAGATCGTACCAGGTGTTCAGCTGGTCAATGTAACACGTCATTCTGAGAGGAATAAAGACGAGGAACATGACATTTCTCCAGACTTTTGGCATTCGGCCGTCCCATCTTCAAATGTTTTGCACTGACTTACTTTGGATCTGTGATCCTCAGGATTTCCCTGCAAAGACGTCCAATAAACGTGGCGGATTCATCAACAGACGGATACTTAGGAATGGGAATGTGGGTGGACTGATAGACGCTTTGCCAGTCTTGTATCTGAAAAGAACCTCTTTAAAATCAACACTAGCAGTATGAACTACCAGTGAAGAGCAAAATCTGAGGTTTAACAGAAGCTCAATGTGAATAAGAAGCTACAAAGACCTTCGTCCTGAGGAAACTGTTACACTCCTGCTCTACGTTGTAGTTGATGATGCGAGACACTTCCTCCTGCCAGATCTTCAGTCCGTAGATGCTCACGTAATCCTGAATGTATTCAAATGAGCGATAAAACCCATCCATGGTGGCAGCCATTTCCTTCAGCTTTGGCATCAGCTCACTGGACTGAAAGAGAAGCGATATGATGTTGTAAAAGACACATGGGAGTCCTGAAACACGGACAGAAATCAAATCATTCAGCAGGGCGAGATGACGGATTGCTCACTTTGGCTTTGGGGTTGAAGATGAGGCCTTTGTGCAGAGCGTAAGCAACACGTTTGACAAGTTCTTTCCTGATCCCGTCCTCCAGAAGCTGCTTCGGATCCACCTGGAACAGATGTGTTTTCACGGTTTCTGAGCTCTCATGACATTAAAATGTGTAATACTCCATAAACATAGAAATGAGGTTATTTAAAACATTATTGTCAACATGACATCAAAATCCACCCTTTTTACTGTACTTTCTTAATGCAAATTTATGTTCTGCATCAGTGAAAAAGGAAACCGCCTGTCTTTGTGATCTATCAAAAATGATCAAAGTGTAACATTCAGAGAATCTTTAGAGTACCTTGATAATGCCGACAAGTGTGGTCTTCATCATCAGAATACCTTCGGTGAAGACTGAGATGGCATGAGTGAGTTTAGCTACCTGTCAAATGAAGAAGGGCAGTGAGTTACTTCATTGCATATATTATTTATAAATAATTACACAAAATAAATCTATACAAGAAGAACCTGTTGATTGAAACATAATCTTAGAATGTGAATGCAAACACTTCTAGCACTTCTAGACTTGATTTTGTGGAGAATTTTGCTAAGCAAGCTAGTTATAAATAGTAAAATAATACAAAATATAATAAATATATGGAGTAAATAATACAAAATAATAAATAAATAAATACATACACATACACACACATATACATTATATATATATATATATATATATATAGAGAGAGAGAGAGAGAGAGAGAGAGAGAAATAAAATGTAAAATATAACAAATATAAATATAGAGAGAGTAAAGTAAATATTATATGTATTTAGAATAAAATAACACAAAATATAATAAATATAAATATATGGAAAGTAAAATTAAAATAATATAAATATATAGAGTACAAAAATTTAAAATATAAATATATAGAGTGTAAAATAAATAAAATTAAAGGCATAAATCTGCATAAATTAAAGGCAGCACAAAAAATACTATACTGCATTGATGTATAAATATAAAGAAACTTTATTACTAAAATATATAATTTTTTGCATTTTACTAATGATTTTTATTTTTTTACATTATGGTGTTTAAAATATGCTTAATTGTGAAAATTGCAAAATATAGTCAACAGATTTTGTGAGAGAAAAAAAAAAAACTTTTTTTTAAATAAAATCTTAAAATAAACTACCCAGAAAGTTAGGAAATATTGACATGGCATTTTAGTTAAAAGCGGAATGTTTATAGTTAGATTCCTGGATAATAACGCATCTGGTTTAATGGCAAAGAAAAGGTAACTATCACCCCTTACTGAGGCTTATTACCACCACATCCAAGAATTCAAATGTATCTGTCACCTCATAACGGGCACTGAGTTGAGAGTAGTCCTTCAGTTTGTCTTTGTCCAGACGTGTGGGCACCTCCATAATGTCATGGATCTGCAGTTTGATGATTTTGGCCAGCGAGGTGAACATACTCTCAGGAATGATCTGCAGTACCTGGAAGGAGGCATGTTTGCATGAAACACAATTAAAGAGATATGGACAAAATCAGGGCAAATACAGAGGCATTTCTTCTCCAGACCTTTCTGACATAAGCCACCAGCTCCCCGGAGTAAAACTGAGACACGCTGAGCAGATCTGGACTGTTGACCTGGTTGATTCGTAGGAGAGGCAGATCCAGCGCAGACGCCAGCTGTTCATGTTCACAAATAAGAGCAGATTCAGTAAGAAGTGGATTTGTTTCTAGTGTCATTCATTAACAGGCCAGTGGGACTCACCTTTAGAAAAGTGGCTCTGAGTTTGGTCACCATCGAGGGGTTTGCTCTGATGCTCTCTTGCATTATTGAGGTGAAGCTATGAGAAACACATTTGGAAAAGGAACTTTAAAGTGCCACTATTGTGCTTTTTCAGATATTCCCTATCATGCAGTGTATAATATAGCTATTTGTGAATGTAAAAGCTCTGTAAAGTTTCAATTTAAGATCAAAGTGCCTGATAAATGGAGTTATTGCCTCCAAAACCGATTCTGAATTCCCTGAAACAAGCTGTCAGTAATTCCAGTCTTACTTCCTGCACAAACCTACATTGGTTTGTCACAAATTTGCATAATGCCAGCCTATGGTCTTCATTGGCTCCCCAAAAACAACATCTACTTTGACCCACCCTCAAACCCTGTATGCCTGGAAGAGTTTGGTTCGTGTTGACATGTCGAGAAGACGCTGTTTTCTGTGCTGTGAAAGCAAATCCACTCCAAGTGCCAATCAGAGCAGAGTAGGCTCTCGGAAAGGAGGTGTATTATGCAATGTATATTATGAGAAATTTTAAGTGTTTTTTGATCTTGGATGCATGTAAACCTATTGCAAGGATCCGGCAAAACAAAATAAGGAACCTTTAAAATAGCATAATAGGGGCACTTTAACCTTAAATGTGTGATACAACAAAAAAAGGCCAATGTAACGCCAATACCTGTCAATGATCTGCCAGGCGTAGGACAAATCCCCCACTATCTGCATTGTGATTAGCACTTCTTCTTTGATATTGATGGTGCGGATCATCTGATGGAGGAACTTGCGTGTGTCCGCCAGGAACTGACACACCTGCAGGTTTGACTCCAGCTGGTGAAACTCTTGGACCTTCCCAGAGAGACAATTTCATGTGAAATCACCGAAGAGAATTAGATCACAGCACATGTTCAGGTGTGTTTGTACCTCAACAAGAGCCTGAATGAGCTGCACAGTCTTCCTGCCAGCAGCGGTCGAGTCCTCATAGTTCAGGGACTCGATCTGTTTGGAGATCTCTCTGAACCAGGCCTGAAGATTCTCTGATGAACAAATGAATGCATGAACACACTGACAATAATGTCTACAGTGTGCCTTCTGTATGTTGTGGTTCTGCATGTTTACCATTTTTCTCCACCCTGGTGAGAGGTTTGACCCCAGAAAACACCTCAGCCAGCTCCATCATTCTCTCCGATCCCTCCTTCTTATAGCTCTCCCACTTGAGCTGCTTCTCGGCCAACATCTGCTTGAACATCTGAAAATCACACAAACCGAGAGAAATTAATATTGAGAGGCTTTTATGTGAGATCTCATATCAAAATACATTACCATTCAAGTTTAGGGTCGGTGAGATTTTTCTTGTTTTTGAAAGAAGTATCTTATGTTCACCAAGGCTGCATTTATTTGATCAAAAATTATTGTGAAATATTATTACAATTTAAAATAACTGTTATATATGTAATGTAATTTATTCCTGTGAAAGAATTTTCAGCATCATTACTCCAGTCTTCAGTGTCACATGATCCTTCAGAAATCATTCTAATATGCTGATTTGCTGCTTATTTCTTCTTATTATTATCAATGCTAATCTTAATTCTTGTGGAAACTGTGATAGACGCTTTTCAGGATTCTTTAATGAATAGATAGTTCAAAAGAACAACATTTATTTGAAATAGAAATCTTTTGTAACATTATAAATGTCTAGTGTCACTTTTGATCAATTTAATGTGTCCTTGCTGAATAAAAGCATTCATTTCTTAAATGTACCGACCCAAAACTTTTGAACAATAGTCTACATCTAGAAAGTGACATCTTGCCTGAAAGTTAAAGGTGCCCTAGAATTAAAAATTGAATTTACCTTGGCATAGATGAATAACAGGAGTTCAGTACATGGAAAAGACATACAGTGAGTCTCAAACTCCATTATATAAATCTCATTTGTTTAAAAGACCTCAGAAGAACAGGCGAATCTCAACATAACACCGACTGTTATGTAACAGTTGGGATTATTAATATGTATGACCCCGATATTTGCATCTATGTCAGCCCATGTTCAAGGCATTAGACAAGGGCAGAACGTCTGGATGTGCACAGCTGAATCATCAGACTAGGTAAGCAAGCAAGAACAATAGCGAAAAATGGCAGATGGAGCAATAATAACTGACATGATCCATGATAACATGATATTTTTGGTGATATTTGTAAATTGTCTATCTAAATGTATTGTTAGCATGTTGCTAATGTACTGTTAAATGTGGTTAAAGTTACCATTGTTTATTACTGTATTCACAGAGACAAGAGCCGTCGCTATTTTCATTTTTAAACACTTGCAGCATTTAAAGGGGCCGCAGCCTGAATCGGCTCATATTTAATGATGCCCCAAAATAGGCAGTTAAAAAAATTAATAAAAAACATCTATGTGGTATTTGGAGCTGAAACTTCACAGACACATTCAGGAGACACCTTAGACTTATATTACATCTTTTAAAAAGATGTTCTACGGCACCTTTAAAAAAAGCCTTGACTATGGAAGGCTATATTGGCCTCACAGACAGATAAATACACAAAAACTACAAGTCCACAACACAAAAATACAGTGTAATAAGTCAGAACAGGCCGAAGGGGTCTGTGCCAAGATTGGTAGATATGCTTTAGGATGAATTACATTTTTACATTTTGGTCTTTGGTTACAGATTTTTTTTTAAAAAAGAAAGAAAACGAGAAAATAAGGAACAGTGATGTTTGAGCTGAGGTAACACATTAAGATTACTTCTATAAGGATAAGATTATTTCTATTTACCTCTTTGAGTATGAACTCAAACTGGGCTGTGTCCAGCAGCAGCTGAAACAGAATTTTGCGATTGTATTTGGAGTCGTTGATGACTTGATCTTTGATCTGACGAAGTCTCTTGTTGTTTGGATCATAAGCTTTAACAAAAAAATACAAAAAAACAACAATTATTTAGAAAAGCGTTTTGATGCATTTTTATCGAACACAAACTCTACAAAGTGATAATTCCTTTAAAATAGATTCAGTAATTAAAGCTCAAAACATTTAAACCAATGGTTCTCATCCAGGGGGCGTCAGCAAACTTCCAAAGGGTCCTCAAGATGACCATTATCAAATTTCAATTCACTCCCCCAACAACTGTTATTTTTATTTAAGCACCAGAATCCCCACGGTCTTGGAAAACCTGGAAATTTAACTTTTTCCCCACCATTGATGGAATTTTGTGTCATTTATGCGACAACGCTTCCCCGCCGTTGAAAGATTTTTCCAGCTTTTTGTGTATGATAGGTGGCGCTATTATGCATCTTCTGAAAGAGTACAGCCTCTTTGGATCAAAACACAGATAAAGAAGCAGAAACAAGTGATAGAAGCACTGTTTATGCATGTTGTAGTCTTTGACATGATTTTCTCAGCTTTTTGTTCAAAATGTTGCTTTTTTTTATGAAACTTACCCACATTGAAGTGTTGATAAAAAAGAATGCATGAAGCCAGAATAAAACTTTTTGGTTGTTTAAATGCAGAGGCCCTGTTATTTCTTTTGATATATTGCATTTTCAGATATTCTTACAACGTAATATTCTGGGGGCCATGACATTTTTGTGAACATGATCATAAACGCTGGCAGTGGCTGGCAACGTTTTTTTTTTTTTTTTAAATGCTGGCTGGGGAAAGAGTTAAGCAAACCTAATTTTACAAGTTTGATTTCTAAACCTGGAAATATTAATAAAATCTTTCCTATTTGTGAGCAAAAATTCATACAACTACTGAAACTTCCTGAATTATGGAATTTCATTATTTTAATTATTATGTATAATAACTATATATTATTATATCATTATTTATTTCTTTTAATATATTGACACTACTAGTTATGTAAATAAAAAAGGATGAAAATAAGAAATATCTGATATATTGTCTTTGAAAATGTGGGCCTCCGAGTCAAAGGTTGACATCTCACCGGACTCTGCAGTGTGCAGCATCAGCCAGCGGATGGCAACGTTACAGTCACGGAGGCAGTTAAGCAGTTTGGGAATGTTGTCCAGAACGATTTCTTCTCTCAGGAATCCCTCCTTCAACAACTGCTGCACCTGTGGCCGCAAACTCTCCACACTGGCAGCATATCGACCGGCCTGAGAGGAGAGAACAATGACTGTGTGTGAGCCCAGAGTGACTCTGGATTAGATCGATCACGTGTGTAAACAGGAACAACACAGGTGACTGTACCTGTTCTCTGATGTTGGCTGTCTCCAGCGTGTAGTTCAGGGCCGTTTTAGCTGCTTTATACGGTTCCCATGCCTCCACCAAGTTCACAGTGATCCCCATGTATATGCTTATAACCTGAAGATTTAAGGTCGATATTGCAATATAAACATTTTAAGCACATAACATTTTCTGAATGGACATGGGTAATAAAGTCTTCTCACCCAGTTGTCAGGGAAGTATTTGTCCACGATCTCTCTCATCTTGGCCTGTTGTGTGTGCAGGATGGAGGGGGTGAAATACAAGCAGACACACAGCATAGCGGCCTGCGTGGCCAGAGCTGTACTACGGTGCTCCGGCAGAGGATACGCAGACACCTAGAACAGATGAAACATGTACATAACATGAAGTGTGAGTTATCCACCTAAATGAGGGGTTTTCAAAATTATTGATCCCACAGACCCCGGATACGTGAGGAATCTCCTTCCTAAAATACAAATATATGGCAAAGGCAGCATTTTCATGTATAAAGACAATGTAGAAAGACTTGAAATATGTAGTAACCAGAAAATGTACTTTCTATTAAGTCAACAGTTTTAAATCATTTGTCATTATCAAATGTATTTAATTTTATTTTATATATGCATTTAATTTATATTAATTTTATATAATTTTTTATATACATGTGTGTAGGGCTGTCAAACGATTAATCACGATTAATCGCATACAAAATAAAAGTTTGAGTTTGCCTAATATATGTGGGTGTACTGTGTGTAATTATTTTGTATATATAAATACAAACGCATCCATGTATATATTTGAGAAATATTTACAAGTATATGTATTTATTTATATTTTTATATAATTTATATTATATATAAATACATTTTTTGTGCATTAATAACATATTTCTCTTAAATATATACATTAATTTGTGTGTATTTATATATACATATTATTTACACACATTACTCACACATATATTATGCAAACTCAAACTTATTTTGTTTGTGATTAATCCCGATTAATCGTTTGACAGCCCTATATGTGTGTGTGTGTATTTTCCAGTATTTATCTAAACTATTTTTTTTCTTTTTTCATTTTCTCAGTTAATAAAATAAAAAAACTGACATTATCAAACTTATATATATATATATATATATATATATATATATATAAGTTTGTACAAAAATTATATATATATATATATATATATATATATATAATTTTTGTATAATTTTATATTTTATATATATATATATATAATTTTTGTATAATATATATATATATATATATATATATATATATATATATATATACACACACATATACACAAACTTATATATATATATATATATATATATATATATATAAAATACAAAAAATATATATATATATATATATATATATATATATATATATAATTTTTGTATAATTTTATATTTTATATTATATATATATATATAATTTTTGTATAATTTAATATATATATATATATATATATATATATATATATATATATATATATATATATATATATATATATATATATATATATATATATATATATATATACACATATACACAAACATATATATATATATAAAATACAAAAAAAAAAAAAAATATATATATATATATATATATATATATATTTTCTCTGAACGTTTCCCATTAAGTTTCTTTTTTTGTTGCGTTTATCTGTCAATAAAATTAAATAATTATCATTCTATCAAACTTATATTATTATTAAAAATATTTGTTTTTTTTTTTTGTTTTTTTTACTTTTCGATTAAGTTACTTTTTTTAATTTTATCTGTCAAAAGAATAAATTAATTTTCCATTATCAAACTTATTTTATCATTAATTATTATTTATTTTTTAAAACTTTTGTTGTCTTAAAGGGTTAGTTCACCCAAAAATGAAAATTCTGTCATTAATTACTCACCCTCATGCCGTTCCACACCCGTAAGACCTTCATTCATCTTGTGGTTCAGAGAGCCAAAATCACATAAATCAGTAAATGAGGTTTCATTATGTCATAAATGTTTAGAAATTTCAATAGTTCACGTGACTTTGGTAGTTTGATGCACGCTCCGAACCACTGATTCGAAACAAAAGATTTGTGAAGCTTCAAAGCTTCATGAAGCAGTGTTTTGAAATCACCCATCACTAGATATTGTAGAATAAAGTCGTTACTTTGTTATTTTTGGAGCACAAAAAGTATTCTCATCACTTCATAACATTAAGGTTGAACCACTGAAGTCACATGAACTGTTTTAAATATGTCTTTAGTAGCTTTCTGGGCATTGAAAAAAGGAGTTTTATTGCTGCTGATGCATGCCTCACTGAGCCATCAGATTTTATCAAAAATATCATAATTTGTGTTCTGAAGATGAATGAATACAGGTTTGGAACGACATGAGGGTGAGTAATAAATGACAGAATTTTCATTTTTGGGCGAACTAACCCTTTAACCTTACAGTTTCAGTTTTTAATTTGACATTTTATCTGTCAATAGAATAAAATAATTTACCATTATATAATTTAATTTACTATTTATTAGTAATACTTTATTTTCTGCTTTTGGTTGTTTGTTTGACACTATATTTCTTTGAATGTTCCCAAGGACCCCCTATCTCCCCCAGTTTGAAACCCCTTGGTCTAAATCACACTACTGTCTTACCTGGTTGTAAATGTCATCAGAGCGGAGGCGGCCGATCACCATACTGATGAAGGTGGGGCTTATGGGAACTCTCTGGAAGTAGCTCTCGGGGTAGTTGGGTGGCCGTTTGGCTCCCGGGTGGCTGGAGTATCCTGTGCTACGCAAGAGCTTGCAGATGTCATCCAGGTTGGAGTCGCCCGAGGAGCGAGCAGCGCTGGGGAGATGAGAAATATTGTTTAATGCATTTATTCAGTTGCACCTGGACATGTTTGTCCATTTGTTGAGATGTTTCATCTCATATGTGCTGCTTGTCAGCTATAGAAGCTAATCAGATGAGTAACAAAAACATCTCCAAAAAATGCAAGGGCATAAGGAAAGATTCAGTCTTACCTGTATCTGTAGTAGGACACCAGCATCCTTTCTCTCACCTCTCCCTCCATCTTCTGATCAATGACCAGTAACATGACTCCATACAGGTACAGAGCCTCGCACTGACACAAATCACATGCATTTATAAACTGATTTACTCCATTAAGTCCTGTTTGTATTTAGTGAAGCAGAAATTTACCAAGAGCTGTTTCCCATCTTCATTCAGTAAAACAGTTTCCAGTGTTTGTTGAATGTAGACCCCTTCATTGAGATCATCCAAGTACCTTAAGAAGAAACAATACATTTATTAAAATTGAATAACTAATAAGATTTGATTTAGTGCAAGAAATAAATGCATATTTGCTCCTGTAAAATGAATGGTGCTGATTTGCACCATTAGTTTCAATAATTTAAAATATGTTGCATTAGAAAACAACACGCACCTTATCAAGTCTACAACATATTTGTGGACACTCTCAAAGGCCAGATAGAACCGTGTCAATATTTCTATGTTGTTTTCCCGAAACTCCTCATCCAAATCCTGCAGCTCCGGCTTTGCTTCTAGTTTCCCTTCATAATACTCCTGACCCTAAAATACACAGAATCATATCATGCTTACTGTCAGTCTTTCTGATCATGTTGGACCAGATCCAATTCATTTAAGAAGATATAATTACAGATGAAAATCTGAGTACCTTAAAGTAGCTGAAATCACAGATGATGTCTCCATATTTCTGCTGGTCAGTCTTGTCTTTGAGTCTGAAAACTGCAGGAATAAAGTCTGACAGTCTCAGTAATTCTGCTATGATGGCATTTCCTCTGGACACAATCCTCAGGATGGCCTGACCACACAGGTTGTTCTCTGCCAGAAAATCCACCATGATGAGGAAGGAAACAGCAGATCTGCTCTCTGATCATTCAGTCTTTCCTCAGTGATGGCTAGATCTGATAATATTCAATAAAAAAAGCATTACTTTTCCATACTAACCAATTTATTGACTGCCATCATTACAGATGTACATACAGTCATTTTACACAACTCTGACCTCAAATTCATTTTTTTCCATAATATATTTCAGAAACAACATACTGTTTATTGCTCAAAATTGATCAATATGCGGTCAAATGATACGAACGCACGGTTCACAATGAATAAAGTGATGCACTATAATAGCCAAATCCACATATAAAATTCGTTTATATGATTATATTATCTTTGTTGATTTTAGATTCTGGTCACTCACCCCCAGCAGTACAGATCAGACACTTCCTGTTTACAAATCACGTGGGTGTCACGAGGAGAGCTCATTGGTCGCTCCGCCCAGCGCTTTGGCTAAATGGCTGCGTACTGGTCAACCGCTTCAAAATAAAAGTCTCACAGTTGATGTTTAAACATTTATTTGAGTGATTCTTCACATAGGTAAACATTTGTGTACTAATGAATACCTTATTTGTGTCTCGTTAATCACGTTTTCCTATATTTTAAAGGTTAGATTTGTGGGAATTTCTTTATCTTGTCTCTAAAGAACTCACAAAATAATATTTTCAGCTCATTTGGTATTTATCTGTAATTTTATACAACAAAGAATCGCTTCCCTTCGAGAATTTTTTTTTTATTTGGTTAGGGAGTGAGAGAATGAAGACCCAAATTTTCAGATATTAGGATCTGAGAGTAGTTTTATTAAGTGCCATTATCAAATTATAAGTATTTTAATTAAGAAACAGTCAATATCTTTTGATTTTTTTATAAATTCAAATTTTTCTTCTAGCTAACATGTTTTAACAAGTACTTTGTCAAAAATGTCATTACTATAATAAAACATATATATTTATTTATATATACAAATCCTATTAATACACATTATGTAGTGTAATTACTTATTATATAAAATATGACAATAGGCTTAAATATGTTCCATGTTATTCTCCCGAAATGTGACGCCATTAGGGCACTTATGGAAAAGACCAACGTTAAGGAGAAAATGAAAAGCAGAGAGCTTTTTTTTTTTTTTTTCCAAATTTATTGTGTTGTCCTCAAACAAGTAGAAAATATATATTTAGTCTAAATCAAGCAAAAGCCTATTAAAACAGTTCAATTAAATTAAAAGCATTGCACAAGGCCTATGGCTCTGGGAAATAAAGCTTTTGCCACCACTGCGGTGTCTACAGATTTTAAGGCTCATCATGAGTTTCAAATCACAATCCATGTTGGTTCCAGATCTGTATTATTATTAATTGTGCATGTATAAATCTGTGTTTTACAGAGCCTAGAAACAGACAGCCTAATCCGATAACCATTAAGAAACACTGTCGTCAAACGTTATTAGTGACAGCTGAAGGAAGCACAACATACAACTGTGGTTTGATTCTGCACTAAAACGCATTCAAAGCAAGATCCCAGTAAGGTTCTCAAACTCTAAAAAACATGAAAGGATCAGTTATTAACAGTGGAGAGGACACATTTTCCTAAGTTTAAATGTGCTATTTTGTTCAAACAGTACTTACCATGTTCATAGAGGCACCTTTGACCTCTTGCCTATAATACACTACAGTTTTCACAGGAAAATGAGGGTTGCAAGCATGTCAATTAAATGTTCACCAGAAAAAGTAAGAAATCCCGGACGTAAAAACAAAAATACAACATAGAACTCTTAAAAATATCTCAAAATCACAAAAGAATTATTTGAATGATCACCATAAAAGCAACCCACTCATGTAGAGGTGAAATTTATCACTATAAATACAAACTTATAAAAGGTTTTAAAACTACTAGTTGAGCATAAAGGTATATGTACAAACTGAACACTTTTTTTTCTCCATCATTCTACTAAATAACAGATACATGCAATTATAACCAAGATGGTGAATGTCTTACGCAGGTGCGATTTTAAAAGTACCAGTAATAGTGCTGCTTTCATGCAGAAATATAAAAAAAAGAAGAAAAAAAAAGAAGCAACCTCAAATTACACCCACATGGTAATTATTCATCAACAGTTCATGTTTCATTTAGTCCTATAAAAGCAAGGTATTAATGGAAAACAAAAACACATTTTCCTCAAAAAAAGCAAGAATTCTGCAGAAGTCATAGAAATGGAAAACATAACACTTCATGATTAGGGCAAATACACATGATCATTTAAAATTTGTCAAGCAAATGAAAGTCCCCCTAGGCTTATGAACATCTCTGACAGCCCAACAGAGGAGAAATCTGAAGGAGATCTCACTTTAAAAATGAATAAACAGCAAATGAAAGCAAAAACAGGAATTCCCCATGTTCCCATGTTTTTAGAAAATACTTTAAAACAGTCCAGTTAATAGCTGCAAAATAGTCACGCATCCCGTTTACTACAACCACTGACATTTTCACAAAATAATTTTTCCCACAAGATGAGTATTAGCTGTTATATTTTGAAGATGACCCCCATTATGGCAGTCAGATGGACCACAGGAACATCTACAACATCCCGTCAGGATGTACTGTGCTGTATATCAGATCCATTGTCAGTATGTGGATGATGAAACACTGGGAATGAGAGATAAAACACTTTTTTGTCACTGAATTGGGAAATTCATTTTGAAATGTTTGGTCTCGCCCTACATAAATAAGGTGTCTGGTTGCTTTTTAAACCCCGTGCATCACGGTGGTTGACAAAGTGCCTCTTGCGTCCAATTGACACAACGTATTCATGCATATTCCCTCAGCTATTGTGTTCATTGTAAAGGGAACCATAACATTCAATACTATACCTTTGGCACTAAGAATCCTCCATATAACTCCAAATGAGAAAAGCCCCTTTAAAAGACCCTACAGAGAGGATGTCTTTGCATGTACAAGCGTTAAGGTGCATGACCAAGTTCAGATTGTATGCATGACATTGATTATTCAAGGACTCTTGAGTTATCGCTGCATTTCAGAGCCGCAAAGAAAAAAACCCTGTTCATGTGCATGATTTCTCAAGTTTTGGGTGTAGTCAAACATTCTTACCAAAAAAAAAAAAAAACCAAACAAAACAAAAAAAAACCATCCTCCTCAATGTTTACGCTAGAAAGAACTTGTCAAACCTTACTTGAAACTATGTACAATATAAGCAAATTGGTGCAGTGGTAGAGGGCATGTTGTCGAGACCCAACACAGTCATGGTTTTCCACCAAGGGCCATTGCTCAGCATAAAGCCAATTCAGACAGATCACTGACCCTCAGACATGGATAATGTTTTTCGAATGCTCTGTGGAGGCTCCCAGGAATCGCTGTCATCTGTGTCGTCATCATCGTCACCGTCTTCATCTCCCAAGGCAGAGGGTCCTTGCTCCTCAATTGCTGTCTCATTTTCACCCAGTGACTCGTCCTCTTCCTCATCTTGTTCTGCATTTCCCATTTTATCTTCAAACGGGTTGGTACCCATTTCCTCCTTCCGATGAATCTCCGCAAACCACTCTCTCACCTGCTCGTAGCTCATATTAGACTTGGCGACAAGCTCATCCAAGTCCTGTTCGTTCAGAAACTTGTGCTTCAAATAGTATTCCTTCAGAATATCTCGCCCAGACTTGAACCTGATAGGTAAATTCTTCTCCGATTCGGTGGGCTTCTTCGCTTTTCTATTGCGGGTTCTCCCCCAACCGCGATTCCGAATCCTCCGTTTTCTGTTCTTGTTGCCATTTGTTCCTCCAACATTTCCACTTTGATAGTAAAAATACCACTTCAAGTTGCCATTCTTCCAGGCATAGCGTGTGTCGCCAAACCAGTTGACGATGTACGAACGAGGTAGTCCGCTCTCCTCGGCCAGCTGGTCGTATTCTTCTGCCGAGGGCCACTGGGTGCGAACGAATGCAGTTTTTAGAACATGAAGCTGCTCTGGAGTTTTCTTCGTAACCTTCTCTTTGCTTAGCCTCTTCCCTCCAGGTGGAGTTTGACTCCCCTTCTTCTGGGAAGTTTCACCATCTGCTTTTGACTCTGAGGAATCAGGCACAGGGGCTTTTCTCTTTTCTGTGAACCAGGCATCAATCTCTCGTCTGGTAAGCTTCGTCTCAGCTCTTAGTCGGCTAAGCTCTTCATCAGTTGGTGTGTCACATTTCTGAAAGCTTTCCTCTAGAACCACCAACTGCTCCGGTGTCTTTTCTTTAAACTTCTGCAGGGTAAAGTCTGGGAAGGGGTTCCAGGTCTTGGCGCGTGTCTCCTTCTCTTTGACAGGTGACGGTGTTGGAGACTGAGGCGTTTCGTCACTGGAGTCTATAACAATGGTGGTGCTACTACTACCCCTGGGATTGTCGTTCGGGAGGATGGTGTGGCTGTTCTTAGAATTGCGCTGGTTGTATCTGGTGTCACTGAACCACTTTTTAATCTCGCCTTTAGTGAGGTTGGTCAACTTCATTAGCCTAGCTATCTCAGCATCAGTGGCAAACTGATTCTTCAGATAGCTTGCTTTCAATTCAGCCAGCTGCTCCTTGGATTTCTTAGGGCGCAGGCCAAAGTGATCGGCACTGAGTGCAGAGTTCTCCTGAGGGGTCAGTGATGGGGGCTGAATCGTAGTAGCTCTCTTAGTTTCACTGAGAGCTGGGCTTGTTTGATTGGTTGCGATCTTGGGTGTCTGGCTTTGATTGGGCATTCCCGCTACTGTCAGCGTTATCGGGGTGGTCACTGGGAGGCTGTTGGCTGTGCCAACCTGTGTCAGAACCAGGCCTGGCTGCCCCACAATCTGGCAGGTTTGAAGAATAGACTGCAGGCCATTAGTGGCAGAAAGATGATGGGCCGGGATGACTGTGATGGTCTGGGGAACTGTGTGGACAGTCCCATTAAATTGCTTCCTCCTGGCTTCCTCAACCTCTTCTGGGGTCCAGCTAACTCCATGCTTCAAACGCTGAGCTGAAAACCAGATCTTTATCTGCTCCTCACTGAACTTGGTCTGGGCTGAAAGTCCCATGATCTCAGACACCGACGGGTAGGGGAACTTCTTGTAGGTGTTGATCAGGACTGCATTGGAGTCCATAGCAGCATTATATGTGGGAATACTGCTTACTGGAATTAGAAGTTGAGCTTGAGCGCTCTGCTGGGCCTGCAAGGCAGAAAGCACCTGGGCCAAGCCGGCCGGAAGAACCGTTGCAGGGTTCATTACCAGCTTCTTCTGATCTGCTACCACAGGGTTTGAAATATTGACAAGAACGCTGGGCTTTATGGACTCTGTGAGCAATGGGCTCATGTGTTCTGCTGCCATGGAAGTGCCCATCACTGACGCTTCCAATGGCTCCAGTTCCAACTCACTTTCAGCCATTGTCTCACTTTCACTGGTGCCTTTTAGAGACATAGCTATTCTCTTGGGTTCAGATTTGCTTTTCATTTTCATTATGGGAGTCTTGCTGATAGGGATTCCAGTAACTGAGGGGTCATCACTATCTTCCATCTCTGTCTGCACAAAACCACCTTCAGCGGTTAGATCAGTAATGGGCTGCTCTAGTGATGTTTGACCTGAGCGTTTTCCTGAAGTACGACAGTCCTCACTGGAGAAATGGCTTCCCTCATATTCTATAAAGAAAAGTAAAAGGATAACTTTGATTAGAGTCAGTATTTGTAAGTTCATGACGGGAACAGATGCTTAGCAGATAAGTAGAGCAGCACTTTTGACTTGTTAAAGTGAGGCTTTTTTTGTCTTAACCAGCTGTGACCATCAACAGTGATATGCGACACAAGGTTGCTTTATTTCTTTTGTTGCGTTGTGCTGAGAAGCCCCGCCCACAGTGAAATCTCATTAGCCAAATTCACACTCAACATAGTTTTATATTAAGCATCAATAAGGTTTTGATTTTGCAGCATTTCAATATGAACAGAGAAATTGCTTGTCTAAAATATTGTCATTTTGCACTTGGTAAGGAGGACACAGTGCTTTTCTGAAAGGACATAAAGAACTGCCTTGAGAAGTGAACTTCACCTGTCTCAGTTTCCATGGGAACCACTGCTCCCTCTGTAGGACCGTCTGCCATACTCTCGGCTCCTTCATTCCCTTCCAGGGCCTCCATATCTGGATCTTGCTCTACAACATCTGACGGAAGCACCATGCAGGGGGTCGTGGACTTTCTTCTGCTCGACATTGTGCTTTTGAGTGTGAAAAATATAAGCTGGCCAGAACCTCCAGGAGGTTGAATTTACATGCTAAACATTAGTCCCATTCCCAAAATTTGAGCTCAGCATCCTGAAAGATACAGAGAAACAAAAACATACACAAGACACTGCTTATAACGTAAACACAGGACAGTTGACATAATTATCAACATTCAGTGATGCATTCATTTACACACTAGATCAAGTTACTGCAAAAGTGTAGTATCTTCTGCTGAATCACACTAGAGCCATTCACATCAGTGTGACTTTACAAAGACATTGAAAATTACAAATACAATTTAATCAAATAAATAAAAGATAAATATACAATTATTCTAGATTAAATTGTAAACCAACACTACAGAATCTACAGAGCAATAAGGCTGTCTATGTTAACACTAGATAAAACATCAGTAAATGTGAAGTTTTTGCTAAATATGTAACTTACATGAAGTGTTTTTTTCTTTCTAAAACTAAAAATCAGCTTTGAAAACACTGAACATGATGTTTAAACTCCCAACAACTCCCACTGATTTTGCCAATTAGATTTTGACATAAAGAGTCACTATTTTGCATGGTGCAAAGAAAAAGAAAAAAATGTCCTCAGAGATGCAAAAAAAAAAAAAAAAAAACCAATACTGTATTCAAATACTGACCCTAAAATGAATTACTAATACTATTACTACTAATAATGGAAAGTTCATTTCTGACAGTTATTTTGGTTAATTTATATTACAATACATTGTTAACATTAAAAGTTGTCTAAAAATTAACAGTAGGGCATTCAAAAAAATTAAGTTAATAATAAATGCTATGAAACAGACGTCTGATGAAGAGCCTGCGTGCTCGAAACTTCACCTGTTTATTATTTCCTTTGTACAGCACCCAACTTGAACACTTTTGCCTGTAATGTGCATGCTTTTGTCCTGTTTTCGATGAAGCAATGCATTAACCATTGTTTATTTATACAACTATCTACATATGTATAATCACCAGTATGACAGTGATGAAATTGTGTTTAGATGAATTATGAATGTGTTCCCTTAAAAACACTGTGGCGGTACCATATCAAGGTACATGTCCAAATCTCCATGGTACCATGTTTACCTAATTGACTTTAAGTACCACGTTAATACCATGGTACAGTTCATTTCAGCACCATAGTATATATCAAAGTGTTTCCAAATATCAGAATTGTATCATGATTCATTGTAAATGCCTGGTACCCCAAGGTTATTAAAATTACTATGGTATTACCATATTACAAAGTACAAAAACAAGATAACACCTTGATACTTTGCTAGTGAGGGAGCTTCAGGGATGCAGTGGAACTCACCGGCCGCGGGGTTTATTGTCAAATCGCGGTTCTGGGTGCGAGTATCCTACGGCTCAGCAGCAGGAAGAGCGGAGGCGAGACGGACCGAGACCCGCCGCACGTACAGGGGGGAAAACCCTGGATGGACCGGACAGATGCCACGCTGATCGGATGCTTCTCTCCCTGATGTCTCAGCTCCTCTGTTATTTTGCCGGGCACGTTGCTTGAGTGTTTTATGGCTCTCTCAGTAAACACAATAATCATCTGCGCTCATTTTAATGGCAGTTTTAATGATCATCAGGCGTCACTGCTGTCAGTGTTATACGTCGTGACATCATCGCCAGGCGACTCCCCACTGTCACGATAAAACGGCGATAAAACAACACGTTTGGACGTTAATTGAGTCAAGACACTCACTCAAGACTTGGTATGATCCCAACGCGTATACTTATAGACTTTAAACCTCTATATAAACTAAGAAACTCGAGCACTGACTATAGAAACGTACAACCTCCTAACCGACCAATCAGAGTCAGCGTGCGGTCACGTGACCTTCATGCATCTCTTCAATTCAAGTGGAATTTTCCCCATGTTTCCAACTAGCATGATTTAGATTTCATCAGAACCAGAAAAGCAGAAACCACAAGTGATTACAACACCCAACTCCTTGGAGTACTTTAGGCAAAGAGTAGATCAGATGTTTGTACCATTATAAAACCATATGTTTGATATGAAAACCAAAGTGCGAGACAATGTGAATTGTGATAAAGGCTTTAATATGCACTCGAAAAGCACAAAACTCAAAGATAAGACTAAAGAATAAGCAAAATATAATTTATAGACCAGTTCTTGTAAGAAATATATTGTGTAGTTTTGTTTATTAAAAAAAGAAAACTAGGAAAATTCTTCAACTTCTTTTGACATCTCCTGGAAAAGAAAAGAAAATACACATTAGGCAGTTACAGTAATTAAAACAATGTTTTTCACATTTAAAAGGCTTATGGCTCAACTAGTTTTAATGTACTGCACAATCAACAGAATAGTAGTTTCTGCATCATCAAAACGTACCTGTATAAGTGCAGTCTTGTCATAATCTTTCCTGTGTCTATAAATGCTCTGGCACAACAGAGCATAAAGTTTCTCCAGTTGATTGACCTCATATCCCTCTGTCATGTCCACAACTCTCTGTAGAAGTTCCTGAATCAGGAACGAAAACAAAATGGAGACTTAAAACACCTTTCCCATGTAAAAGTCAAGTTAACATGCACACTACAAGGTCTTCGATTACACTTAATGTAATAGTTTCTGCAGTTAAAGGATTAGTCCACTTTCAAATAAAATTTTCCTGATAATTTACTCACCCCCATGACATCCAACATGTTTATGTCTTTCTTTCTTAGGTCGAAAAGAAATTAAGGTTTTTGATAAACATTTAATTTGACAAACGTTTCAGTGCAGCTTCAAAGGGCTTTAAACGATCCCAGATGAGGAATAAGGGTCTTATCTAGCGAAAAGATCAGTAATTTTAGGAAAAAAAATTAAATGTATATGCTTTATATAAACAAATGAGCGCCTTCCAAGTGCTCCCGCCAAAACCACATTTTCGTATTCTTCAAAAAGCTTACGCTGTACTTCTTACGCCTTCCCTATTCTACTTACGGAAAAAAAGGAACTGGCGGTGCGTTCGTTCTGTAAGTTGAATAGGGAAGGTGGAGGAAGTACAGTCTAAGCTTTTTGAAGAATACGAAAATGTGGTTTTGGCGGAAGCACTTGGAAGGCCATCATTTGTTTATACAAAGCATATACATTTTTTCCAAAATGACCGATCGTTTCACTAGATAAGAGCCCTATTCCTCATCTGGGATCGTTTAAAGCCCTTTGAAGCTGCACTGAAACTATAATTTTGACCTTCAACCATTTGGAGGCCAATTGAAGTCCACTATAAGGAGAATAATCCTGGGATGTTTTCATCAAAAACCTTAATTTCTTTCTTTCTGAAGAAAGGACATGGACATCTTGGATGACATGGGGGTGAGTAAATTATCAGGAAAATTTTATTTGAAAGTAGAGTAATCCTTTAAAGGGGTACTTCACCCCTGGAAAGATGAATGTGTATTTAAAATTGGTCATTTATGTAGTAGAAAAGTGAAATTATTTTTGAATTTGGAGCTTTCTAGATTGAGAAAAGGCAGAAAATTTATTTTTGACTAATGTGAATGAAAGACAACAACTCCCAGAATGCACTTGTTTTGCTGACCTTGCGAGGCCACGCCCAAACCACGCCTATCGGTTACAGGCAGCATTATCCGGAAAATTCAAACAACTAGGCTTGCTCTGTTACATATTAATTCTATAAATCGTGAGTTAGTTCATACATTTACAGCGAAATGGTGCTAAACTGCTTTGTACCTGGATGTACACCCAAAATCAGGAAAGGACAAGTAAGTTTCCATCATTTTCTGATTAAGTTAAAGATTTGGAGCGATGTAAACAGTGGCTGCGGGCCATCAAACACCCAAAGTTTGGAGATGACACCGTTATAGAAAACCTAAAAAAAACGCAGAATATGTAGTCTCCATTTCAAGCACGAGGACTACGAACCAAATATCTTTGCAATGAAGAGAACCATTCTGAAGGACACTGTGATACCATCGATATACACTTTCCCAGAGGACAAACAGCCTGGGCCATCTGGTACTAAGCGTATTCGCCCAGAGGTAAGACTGATGGTACTAGACTGATAACACAGTAGCCTATATGTAGTGTTGTAGGTAGCAGTAAAACTGCAAACTTAGCAAAGTAACGTTAGATAGACAATTACATATAAGTTGCATATAAGTTGACTTATCAAAGTAAAGCCACTGTTCTGTAAAACTGAGTTAGTCTATTTATCTATTTATGCTAACGTTACCACAAAAGCCTGTTGCTGTATTGGTTGAGATGACTGCAGAGACCGATAAATTTGCGAGATGAACCACTGATGTAGTGCAGACAAAATAAAGTTAATTAAGCTTAAAAATATAATTGACACCCATTTTTGATAAAATCTTTGATCTATGTCCGTGAGTAACCTCAAACGCGCATATGTATGGGCGTGGTGAAAAAATGCGGAACTACCTGCTATTACTGGCTGTAGTTTTAAGCCTCTGGCCAAAAAAGCCTCCGATGACACAAAAATCGTCATTTTGCGTCATCGGAGGCTTTTTTTACAGAATAAAAATGCATAAATCTCTCATCTCGGGCTGATATGAAGGGGGAAAGCACGGTAATTCAAAAATACTAGTGGTATTCTACTAATACAAAGCTTAATGCTAAATCCTGACTTACTTTCAGTTTGTTGTGGTCCACAATAAGAGGCAAGTTTTTCTGCTCCAGGATCTTCATGGCAGCATCCACACTGATGAGACTCTGCTGTTCGGCTTGGATCTTAAAACCTCTTGTCATCCGCCTTTGTCTGAACTCTGAAAAACCAATGCAAACTCAAGGACTGCTTCATGTTCATAGAAACACCACAACTGTAAGAATATATGCTAAATGGGTTTGTGATTTACTAACCCATTCCACTGCTGTCCTCTGCACTTGGCTCTGTCCTCTTAGGTTCAGTGCTCTCTGATGCCTGGAGTTCAATTTGCCCATCTGTGGCATTATTCTGGACGGTCTCAACACTTATAACCTCATCCACTGCAGAGGTAGTATTGTCATGTTCCCGTCCCTCATTAGTGATGTTGTTTTGCGCTACTGCAGTGGATTCTGTGGGTTCTTCTGCATGAGCACACTCATCAGCCTCCATTGACTCACATTCAACATCTTTCATCTTTTCTGGATCTTCACTCTCAGCCAGTTTTCCATCATCTTCATCCTCATCTTCATCCCCTGATTCTGCTGTGTTAGGGTTGTCTTTAGCGTTTAATTGTGAGCAAGACTTCTTTCTGCGAATGAAGCCATTTCTCCATCGGTTTTTCCTCTTCTTTTTCATCTGTGAAGCTGTGGATAGACAAAATATTTAATTTTCCTACCAATCTGACTTGATGTTAAACGTACTGGTAAAATATTTTAAGTATAAATTGTTGTTAAAATGTCAAATTCTACCACATGAAGGAGAGTGGAGCTGCACGATTAATCGTTAAAAGATTGCAATCTCAAGTAAATCACCTATTGAAATAACTTGACATTTCAAATAAAGATTTAATCAATTACAATGTTACACCAGTAGGTGGCAACAAATGACTGTTGAAAAAAAATGTATGTCATTGAATCATTAAAGGTGCCATAGAATGAAAATTTGAATTTACCTTGGCATAGTTGAATAACAAGAGTTCAGTACATGGAAATGACATACAGTGAGGCTCAAACACCGCTGTTTCCTCCTTCTTGTGCAAATCTCATTTGTTTAAAACACTGACTGTTACGTAACAGTCAGGATCATTAATATGTACGACCCCAATATTTGCATATGCCAGCCCATGTTCAAGGCATTACACAAGGGCACAACGTCTGGATGTGCACAGCAGAAGCATCTGACTAGGTAAGCAAGCAAGGACAATAGGAAAAATGGCAGATGCAGACCTGCCAATCTTGGAATTTTTTTTTCGAGTACCAGTGTGACAGGATGGGGCATGTTTTTTTTTTTTTGGGGGGGGGGGGGGGGAAGGTTTAAAAAACACAAAGCACACACACCCATCTTCATTAATCTAATTTTGACTGTTAATTTTTTTTTTTATTTGACAATTAGTTGAATCGTTTATACAGGTTTTGTAATGAAAACTAGTCTACAATTAAGAAACCCTTACAAAATAGTAAACATTGAGTTTACATGTGATTCATTTAAAATACTTAATTTATTATTCCAATATCCAAATATGATACTAAATCCCACAGAAAAAAGGGTTTCTATTTGTAGCGTGCTGTCTTTGAATTATAAACAAGACAAACATTCACTGAATAAAGGTTAGACAATACAAACATATTTATAGAAAACAGTTGACAACGAATTGAAAGGACCAATAAGAGCAAACAAACTGAGTATTCAAGAATATCAAGAAGTTAGTCATATAACGGGGGGTTGTTAACTAAAGCGTCCCTCATTTAACAAATTTAAAAAACAAGGGTGGATAATAAAAAATCTTTTCTGACAAAAAAATAACACAAGAAAGAACAAATTTTAAACCAAACACAGCAATTTTCATTTTACCTCTGTGTGCGCGCGCGCGTTTGTCTTTATGAGAGAGGGCTCGCGCAGCATTGAGACAACGGTCATTTTAAATGCAGAAGTAACTAATGTGCTAGTTGTCATACAAAATAAGTAGGCTATGTAACATAATTAGTTACTTTAGTTAGTATTAACACAATAACGCAACACATGTAGGCTATACGTTTCTGAACACTGAGAATAAATAAACGCATGTTTCTCCAGACTCGCGCTTGTCAGTTAGTCACACATCACAACATTTTCATAATCAACGGTTTCAATTTTATTTTGATTTGTTGTTCAACATTACTTGTGCATTTTATACCCGTTTACCTTAAGGAGTTAACAGTGCCTGAGTATGCTGTCCTCGCTTGAGAATTCAGTCACTGAGACGGCGGGAGTGGAAGGAGGGATTGAGCGGGATTTTGTGTTGCTGTCGATTTGCAGTGTCTTTTTATTGATAGGCCCATTAGGCCGTACGCATTTGTCAATCATCCCTGCTTGCTATTTGGAGAAATGAACCCAGCACTGATTGGTCGAACTCTTTTGCTGGATTTGAGTACTAGGCGTGCACAGAGGAGTCACCGGGTTTTTGCGTAGTATAGAGTGACAAATCGTACCAGCGTACTTTGAGGTCAAAATGCGTACCTGGTACGCAAAATGCGTACATGTTGGCAGGTCTGCAGATGGAGCGATAATAACTGACATGATCCATGATAACATGATATTTTTTGTGATATTTGTAAATTGTCTTTCTAAATGTTTCATTAACATGTTGCTAAGTACTGTTAAATGTTGTTAAAGTTACCATCGTTTCTTACTGTATTCACGGAGACAAGAGCTGTCACTATTTTCATTATTAAACACTTGCAGTCTGTATAATTCATAAACACAACTTCATTTTTTATAAATCTCTCCAACAGTGTAGTGTTAGCCAGTTAACAACGGAGCATAGCCTCAAACCCATTCGGAATCAAATGTAAACATCCAAATAAATACTGTACTTACACGATTAGACATGCTGCATGACGAAAACTTTGTAAAGATCCATTTTGAGGGTTATATTAGCTGTGTGAACTTTGTTTATGCTGTTTAAGGCAGTCGCGAGCTCGGGGCGGGGAGCAAGAGAATTTAAAGGGGCAGCAGCCTGAATCGGCGCATATTTAATGATGCCCCAAAATAGGCAGTTAAAAAAAAAAAATGAATAAAAAAATAAATAAAAAAATCTATGGGGTATTTTGAGCTGAAACGTCACAGACACATTCAGGGGACACCTTAGACTTATATTACATCTTTTAAAAACGCGTTCTACGGCACCTTTAAGAGATTTGTTAAAAAATTCTGATTTATCCAGTTAAGTCTGTATGAGTCATTGAATCATTCACTCAAAACATTTTTTTAAATAATTAATTCAAAATAATTAAATATTTTTTAAATAGACTGCAGCAATTAACATTTAACATAACATGTTATTATGTTTAAATGTCTATTTAGAATCGTGGGAGAATAGTGATCTCCATTTTCATGATACTCAATTTAACCAGAATCGTGCAGCTCTAGATGAGAGTATTGAGCACTGGATGTCAGGAAATATTGCTCTGTCAGTCACCTGTATTAATTCCTGTTTGACGTAGTGTCAAGACTGTTGGTGCTGGCACAGGCGTAGCATCTTTACTGGGTGCTGGATCACTCATCTTTTGCTCGACTGTAGCGGACACCTTTGGCAGCACGTGGTAGTAGGCAGGAGTGAACCGTGATGAGGCGGACCCTAAAAATAAAATATTATAATTGTAAGTGATTGATCCAATCCAAATATGATCCAACATTAAAATCAACACAGTGTCACTGAAACCTCGTTTGCTGCGAGACTCCCTGATCTCAGCGCAGATCTTCTCAAAGTCCTCATCTAATTCATCTCTGATTATGGCATGCACAGTGTCCTTGAGAGCACAGGCACGGTGTCTGATGAGCCGATCTATTACAAACACAAACATCATGGATATTGGATGGTTCAGAAATCACACAAATATCATGCAATTTGTAAAACGCTTTCTTTCGAAACTGTAAACCACCTACATACAATTCAGCGGTTGTCACTAATGTTCAGTAGACAAATCACAAACACACACATACATTCATATAAAAAAATATATAACCATTACAATTCCCAGCCTACCTGAGGGGTCTCTGTCTGGATTGTACTCAAGGGCATTCTGCCAAATCAGATCCACATCATGCAGGTAAGCCGCAACAGTTTCATACTTGTGCAGATCAATTCTAGATAGCACTGTGGACAAGTCCATGGGCTGTTTGATGACTGTAGTGTAATCGGGAACCTGTTCCAATGAAAACCATATGACTTCAGTGAGGATATAGAACTGGTTCAGCATTATATCAACAGTTGGAGTTGATATAGAAGGAACGTGGGACAGAAAACTTGTCTTACCTCTTCTGTGTCCACAGGCTTTGTAAAAGCCTTGAAGCGTTTGTCCTGAGCCAGTCGGTTGGTGACATCTCGCAGGAAGAGGCGGAGTTCCCTGAGTGTGTCCTCTTCCTGCTCTTCTAGCTTCTGCATCTCCAGCTCAGACAGCTGGCGGGGAGGCGGTGGAGGGGCCACCGGTAACACCTCTAGTGCCCGGACCACTGAGAAGGAGAGAGTGAGATTTCTCACAGGTGTGCGTGAAAACACTCCACTAAGAATGTGAAAAACACCACAAAAATACTCACCTGCTTCTCTCTTAGATGCTGGTGCTTTAGCAGCTTGATTTAAAATAAGATCCTCAAAGAATCTGAGCCTCTCCTCCCGAGAAGGAAGTGGAACATCGAACACCTCACCATACTCAACATGGAAAAGGTCCTGCACCTTTAAACAGGTAAAAAAAAAAAAAAAAAAGTCATACAATAACATAAAAATCATCATAAATGATATTTCATTTAGCCTTTAGGCCAAATAAGCCCCAGTACCGGTTATACAGTTCATGCGGTACCTCAGGATAGAGTGTGTCGTGAGGAAAGCTGCATGTGGCGAGAAGGAGGCAGGGGCAGAATGAAGGAATGTCCTGCAGGAGACTGATGAATGTGGCCTTTAAAGTGGAGCTCACGGTGTCCCACCAGCGCTGGATGTGTGGAATATACAGAATACTGGGAGCAGTTCTCCTCGCCTCACAGAAAACCTGATGTACAATACAGATCAATGGTCAATTAATAAAACAAGTTTATCAGGGTATCTTGAAATCTTGTATAAATTCAATGTGTTCACCTGAGCACAAGCTTCCTCTGGGGTGGCTGAACTGACTCCATACAACACAGCAACATCAAGTGTATAAACGGTGAACTTCTCCAGGGCATGAAGAATAGCAGGAGCCAAGTGTGAGGTCTGACCAGAACCTGATGTCCCACAGAGTAGCAGTCTGGGTCTGAATGAGGTGGGCTGATGCAGGGCACTCCTGTAATACAGGTAATGAAAGAAATGAAGCAGTGACAAATAGGTCAAAATGACTTAAACTATACCACAGGCTGAACACTACATTTCACTACTGTCATCAGTGAAATTCCATAGTAATTGAACATGTTTTGTAGTCTGCAGCTTTGTTCCAAATAATTAGTGAGTGGCCTCCAAAGACAGCATAAGGCATCATGGGCATGCTCAGAAGACTGTTTCAAAAACTAAGTAGCAAAACAAAGTTGCATCTTTTTTAGAGAAATCCTAGAATACATTACAATGAAAGAATCCAAGATTGCAAAACAACAATAATAATAATAACAATAGTTATTATTATTAGTGTAATTTAATTTCAATTTGACTGTTTTACCTAATGTATGCATATTCTGCATAGGCATGATTAAGAAAAACTGTTGTTGAGGATAAACTGGATCTGGTGTTTTTTTTTTTTTTTTTTTTTTTTTTTTAATGTAAGAAAAGTTGTATCCCTTTTTAGAACAAATCTTTGACTACACAAAACTTTGTGGCAATATCTTTTATCTCATAACAAGGCTTCCTGTGATCTCATTTCTGTATACTGTGGATGAACCCACATATAAACAGTTCAGAGTACATTACATACTTCATATCACTCAGGTTTAGCCCTTAAACTGTATATCAGGAAATTATTTACGACAATAAAACTTCAGGCTTGTGTTACAAATATATTTGTGCTTCTCCAGATGCAAAAACCAAGTCAACATAGAAGTCAGTTTTCTGCATTTCTAACCTGTTCAGTTGAAGAGCAGATGGAGAAGGTCCAGTGTTCTTCTGGCCTTTATTACTAGAGCACACAGAGGACCCCTCATCTTCACTCTGCAGCAGATCCTCTAAGATGCCAGACACACCATCTAAAATAGAAAATATTTACTTGCATTGATGATTAAGAATTTCAAAATGCAAACTACATCTACAATTCCTAGAAAGGTGCTAAGGTGTTCTGAGTGCTTTTAGCATATTGCTGTGTAGATGGGAGATAAAAATAGCAAGCTTTCTTTACCAGTGTCTCTTTTCTTCTTGAGGCCCTGCTCTACATGAGGAAAGAGTCTCCGCAGCATCTCCATGGCGTTATTGAGAGCAGAGCTCAGCAGAGGTTCAATAACAGGGGTGAGCGCTTTAGCTGGAGATGCCACCGCCCTCTGTGAAGCTGGAACTATCTTTCTCATGGCTGAGAGGAAGTCCCGGCCACTTACGCTGATGGACTCCACATCCAGCAGGAGTTTCTGGGAGGAAGCATAGATCTGGGGGTAGCATCTGCGCAGGGCGCACAGAGCTGCTTCTGCACACACTGCTTTGATGTCTGCACCGCAGTAACCTGGGAGCACAGGGAACCATAATTTTGACTACTGGTATACAATCAGGGATGATAGTGCATTTCATTTAAACAAAGCACAGCCTACTTGGACAGGACAAAACCCAAATACAGATATACCCAGGCCCTGGAGGTGTGTTGGAAAGCTCCAGCATCTGTGTTGGCACTGAGGAAGCTGAGACAAAGCTAAGCTTTGATGCGAGATGGGCTCATGAGGTGGTTCAATAATGAGATGCTCTTACCAACACACTTGTCAGCCAACTCTTCAAGAAACACGTCAGACAGCTGCGGGTCCCACTGCCTGGTATGGATCTTCAAAATATCTTTGCGAGCCTACAAAGCAACAACAACGTCTTGTAGGTTACCCTAAACAAAACACTCACTGTGGTTGAAAATAAACACTGTATAAGTCATTCCACAATAGAGCTCCAAACTCTCACCTCTCTGTCTGGTAGGCTGAAGAGAAACTCTCTGTCAAATCGTCCGGGCCGTCTAAGCGCAGGATCGATGGAGTCCAGGCGGTTAGTGGCTCCAATAACAACCACCTCACCACGGCTGTCCAGCCCATCCATGAGAGCCAACAGGGTGGACACAATGGAGCTTTAGACAACAGAAGCACAAACAAACAAATGATTCAACAGTTATAACAGAACAGCAAAAAAAGGCCTTCAGAGAAAGAAAAGAGACAGACTAACACACCTGTGTATCTGGTCTTGCCGGCTGGACCGAACAGGTGCGATGCCATCAATTTCATCAAAGAAGATAATTGATGGACGCATCTGGTATGCCTTTATAATAAATGACAAAGTTCCTTTTAATCATGCAGAGACAAAATTAGGCATTAATGAATGACCATTTTTTAAATGAAATGTGGGGAAACCTGGTCAAACAGGAGGCGGAGCTGTCTCTCAGACTCGCCCACCCATTTGCTAAGACAGTCTGCCCCTTTCCTCATGAAGAACGCCACCTTCCTCTCGCCTTGGCTGCACTCATTTGCTAGGGCTCGCGCAACCAGAGTCTTTCCTGTGCCAGGAGGGCCGTAGAACAGACAGCCTCTGTAAACACATAACATTCATTCAACATGCGTTCTGCCAAAGGTGATATTCAGCATTACCTCTCATTTTTGCAAACTGTTGGTTAGTCATCTAAATAGGCATTTTAATGTGAATATTTATCAATATCACTTTGCATACCTTGGAGGCTGAATCTTAAACTTCTCAAAGACTTCAGGGTAGAGTAAAGGAAACACAACCATCTCCTTCAGTGCAGAGATGTGTCTGCCCAAACCCCCAATGCTGTCAAAGCGCACCTGCACAAGGAAACCCAACAGTCATAAAAATATCTTTAAAAAATTTTTTGTAGTTCAATTCAAATGGCAAATACATACCGTTTGGTCAATTTGCATTGGGTCAACATCTGCAAGACTTGCTCCAATTTTAATCCTGTCCTTATGGATTCCCAACAAATCCTCCTTCCGTAAATTCATAGGGAGGCATCTACAAGCAAAATGTGATTAATTTTTTTCTAAATTTAATAATTGCTTTCAAATATTTAAAAACTACAACATCTAGATAATGAAATCTAAGAAACAACTCTACAATCGTTATAGCTTCTCTATTGTGTGCACAAGTACAGGTGTTGTATTTCAGAGCCACTTGATTGGTCATGTTTGCACTGCAAGACTTTGAACCCAGATGCCTTTTGAAGGCATAGCATCTCTAAAATAAAAGCTTTCAGCGATAAACTTTACCTGTTTATTGACCTGGTACGGCTCTTACTTCTCCGTCTCTCAAATTTCTCTTCATCAGAAGAGGATGAGGTAGAGTCACTACTGTGGATGGCATGTCTTCTCCTGAGATGAAGACAAACGAACAGAAAGATTGCATTTTAGACTATCATAAAACATTCATAGCATCAATGCAAAGTCTAAACTTTCATAAAATACTCCACCACCTCCTTTACCACCTCCTAACACCTCTTCCCAAAACAAACTAATTTAAATGTGCACAAAATATATTAGTGTAATTATTATATTAGCATGACATTTTAAAGTCTTCACTTTGAAAGCCCCTTAATTTTCCACATGCAGATCTAGTGAGGCTATATGAATGCTTGGCTTACCCATTACCCTCACTCCCACCTGGACTACAGCAAAAGAAGCACACAAAGATGAGTGGAAACACATGAGTGCCACTAAGATTACAACATGGAAAGTGCAAAGTAGGGGTTTGCATTTTGACTAGACTCTAATACTTGACTCAAAGTAGGATGTTGGGTGATGGAGCGAGTTCCATCTGCACTGTTTTTTAATTGTTGGTCTATTAACACAATGTCTTTGGCCACCACATTTTGCCCGTTCCTTCAGTATCTTGCTCGCTATGTCTCACGTTTTTTTAAGACTGGGTGTCAAACATAGCACACCTTCAAATATGAATCAAGACCCTGTCAAGCCAAGACTCAAAATGATACTTAATGGTCCAAGATTTTGCTCTTTAAAACTAAATAAATAAAATAATTTGAAGATAAACAGATGACTAGTACTGACCTGGTGCTCCTCCTGTTGTTGTACAATCTCCTGGGACTTGAGGAACTAAATGTATATCTTCGTCTAACCGGGGTGGAGTGACGTTTAAAAAATATGCTCTGCTTTTTTGGCTCTACAATTTAAAAAATATATATATATTAAAGGAAAATAATAAAACAAAAACATGAAAGGCAGATAAAAAGGTGATTTAAGTACATCTAAATCATAGATGTATCCAATCATCATATTCAGTGCATGGTCTCAATGTACTACAACACTAACCTTCAAGAGGCGCCTGGTAACGCACAACAGCTTTTCTTTGTCTGAACTCATAGCGCTTTCCATTCTCTTCTTCATCTTCATCCTCATCTTCATCTCCCTCATCATTTTCTTCTTCCTCTTCCTCACCATCTCCATCCTCCTCCTCCTCCTCTTGATCACTGTATTCTGGGAAATAAATACAGGTTCAGGCCAACCAACATGCTAAACAATAACCAATAATATTTTGTGGAACATGTGCAGTTAATTATAATACCATTATTACAATAAACATTTGCACCTTTAACACATCCCAAATAAACAACAGGGCAGTGATTAGACTTATTCATGTCTCATATATCTATTACACCTGTGTGTTAGAACTAGCTTCACCATTTTTTGTTTAATTGTTTTGTCATTTGAAACCTAACAAATCTCTGTATAACATTTTTCTTATCTTAATAAATATGGTAATGAGTGTCCTAATACCTTTTGGAGCTAATGTAAATGTTTTTTTTTGTTGTTGGACTATAGATTCACCAGTGATGCAGAGCCACTGCTAGATAACGGTGCAGTAAACACTGATTCAGGATGAGCTTATAGTAAAGCAGGATTAATAATTTCATCACCATTCTCCTGGTTGTCTGAACTCTCCTCCTGTCCTCTGACTGAAGGTTTTGTGACCCTCTTCCTCTTTGTTCCAGCGTAAATTCTCAAATTCTAAAAAGGAACACAAAAACAGTTAAGTCCTGGCTGATCACTGAAGTACTGTGGAGGAGTCAGTGATGAAGATCTTGACGACGCACCTCCTCCTCACCGTCTCTGCTCCTCAGTCTCCGACGCATCTTCTGCATGTCATCCATCTTCTGAAGCACAGCCTCTGCAGTGCTAAAATAAACGAAAACAGCCACTGAGAACCAAGAACCACAGAAATATCCACACACAAAGCCAGTTGCACATCTGAGTCTGAATATAAAAGTCCAAAGTAGGGCTGGGCGATATAACAATAATTATCGCAATACAATTTTTCTTGATAAAACAATATCAAAAGTTCAGTATGTGTTTACAAAAAGTGTTTACTGTTACAAAACAGTGATACTTCTTTGAACAGCTCCACACGGACCATTTATCCATTTGGCGCAAAGTTTAAATGGCAGTGCAAGCTTACTAGAACAGATGCGTTTACTCTCTGATCGGTCTCACACGAGCACTAAACAGCGCTGTGAGATCCCGTGAGAAGTAGGGATGTGCAACAGCGACTGAGTACTCGACCGTGACAGCGACGATCAATCATGTAAACAATGATCGAAATTTATTTTTTTGTTTTTCTCCTGATTGGTTATAGCAGCTCTTTGGCCGGTGCCCTCAGCTCCGACTGTTTAGCTTTACACAGCATGTGTCAAAAGAGGTAGAAGAGAGAGAATGGCCTCAAAGTCACTTAGTGATGTCTAGTTTCACTTTGACAAGATAGACAAAAAATACAGTTCAATGCAAGCTGTGCGGCACCAAGCTTTTATCTTGTGCTTAAAAAAAATTTCCTTTAAATTCTATTCATAATTAATTTAGCAATAATCATGAGTGATTTTCATACAGTAAAATAACATTTTGGTTGATCAGAAAGTGCAAATTGAATCCAAAATATTGCTGAAATATTTGTGACACTTTTTAAAGCACAATCGGAGTTACACTTTCGGTCAAGCTCACGTTTGCATTCGCAAACCTTTTGCAGATCTTTAGACATCTGATTAATTTACTATAGGATGCGCTGGGTCAGGATATCAACATTTATTAAGATGCTTAATGCGCTGCATATCAGGGTTTAGTTTCATGCTCAAATGCAATGCCTGATATTGACTGAGTTACTTGAGACAGACATATTGCTTTTAAAAAAAATAATAAAAATACTGATATTATAATAATGCAGCAGTGTATTTTTCATCATATATGTTTAATGACATAATTCGCATGGCTTCGAAAACATGCAGGTGATTTAAGGAATCACTTAATAATGTGATTAAAATAAAGCACAGATCTGCCATAAACATGGCATTATAATGAGAACTTTATAGAAATCTACAGTAAATTCTGTCCTTACCTGTTATTCAGCGCGCTGTCGTGAAAGCGTGCAAGCTCTCTCTATCTCTCTAGCGCGTAACTTAAAGTTCACTGGCATTTGCATCCTTTTGTGCCGATACAAGTTGTAATATTACATTAATATTATGCATCAAAGTTATCTGATTAATGTCATAGGATGTGTCATAGAACGGGCTTCAGTTTATTGGCATCACTCACCTCAGGAAAGGCTATTCCTTTTAGATGCTTCCTTATTAAAAATATTGCTGCATCATAATCAATCTAACGCTGTTCTAATCATGTTTTCATGTCATATTTTTATTTTAAACATTCATTTTCCTAACAGTCTTCAGATATTTTTATTGTCTCCATGACAGCCATGCCCCGCCCCCAAATACTCAATTAACCGTTTTTGAAACCTATTGATGATCGAAATGAAAAAATGCCAAAAATGCCCATCCCTAGTGAGAAGCGCTTGAATTCAGCAAAGAATACAAACGTCTTGGTGATTTAAACTGGTTTTAAACCAGATGAAACGGCGCTAACAAACAGGAGAAACACTGAGCAATGATACAGTCAGAAGGCTTTTCAATTGAAAACTGTCATCATTTACCATGCATTTACTGTAGTGACACTAACTATACCATGGCATTGTAGGAAAAATATGGGAAATACATATTTGACATTCATCATGATAATTATTGATATCGACTGATATGAAAATTTTTATCATGATAATTTTTTGGGCCATTTCACCCCATCCTAGTCTAAAGTGAATATACTACATGTTTGACTTCTGATCATCAAAATGTGAAAACCATGAAGTGTGACTTAATTTAGTTACTGTCCTTATAAACAGAAATATAACTGTATTCTATATTAGTGCATACTTTGTGATGAGCCTGTCATAGAGGACCGACTGGTTCCTGGCATCAAGCTTATATCTTGTGATTCTGGAGCTACGCCTCACGGCACTGTCTTCTTCTCGCCTTTGAATTCGAGCACGCAGGCTTCGAGAAGTGGGAGTTGATTCCACCTCATCTGAAGAAAGTAATGGGTTCATTTTACGCAAGCAAGCAAACCAACAAAACTGACGTTTATCAAATACTCTGACGTGCCTACCTGTGTGCTCATCTGCCGATCTCTCCCCATCTGCCTGGAATCTTGGAGATTTCCTATGAATGAATGAATAAATAATACAATATACAGGTTAATAGTGTATCAAGTAAATACAGTATGTCACGTGATTATTGATTAAAAATTTGGAGGACCAGAAATGAAACCATGACACCTTAAATTCCTCCCACTTTTCTCATCTTTTGGAGGCGATTTGCTGGTTTGTCCATTCATATCAGCGAAGGTAACTACATGTCTTCCCCTTTGAGTTCTGCTCGTCATGCTGTTTTCCTCCTTTACAGACAAAAATCCCTAAAACAATCACATTCAGAGTATCATAGCAGTGTCCAGTCGAATGACATGCTATACTCTATGGCCCGGTTTCACAAACAGGGCTTAGATTAAGCCAGGATTGGGTCTTAGTTCAATTAAAATATTTAAGTAATTTTTATAAACTACACTTGATAAAAACATTACTGGTGTGCATCTTGAAACAAAACAATAACATATTTAAGATATGCAAGTACAAGTTACTTTCAGTTAAAACAGCTTTTTTGTCTAGGACTATCTTAAGCCTTGTCTGTGAAACAGGGGGTATATATATAACTATTTTTAAAAACATTTTTATATCAACTAACGTTATATACACACACACAGGAGCTCATATTTCATGAGATTACATGAAATATTTCTTACTTTCAAAAGTGTCACAACACAACTATTTGCAGGTGATTAAAATGTATATATTGTGCACTGTGTAACGTTAAGCTATGAATGGATATTCTTCATTGCAGTAAAAGTTCAACTAAATTATGATTTTGACTTGTCAACTACCCATTTACATTCATCCTCCTGCAAGGATACACTATTACCTGTGTATATGCGATGAAACATTGAAGATCAACTCATTTATTTTTGTACAGTTAACAAGTCGCGCGCTCATGCAGTTCATTCAAGCTTCTCGCGCTCATTTTAACCGCCAACTTTGTTTTGATAGAGCGAGAGTTTTACTGTAGGTAAACAAACAAATCACTGACATATTTGTACTTGTAAAGAAGAGTTATTTACTCACATTGGCCGGACTGTCCTCGGCGCTCGTTAAACTGTCATCATGGGCCTTTTTAAGCCGTGCGGACTTTCGCTGAGGCGGGTTCAGCGACAGAAACTCCGAGCTCGAGTCCATATCACCGTTACTGCGCAACATCACCATCTTTAACGAGCCTTAAAAGACCCCCGGACCATTCACTGTTAACCTCACTTTAAGAAGTGTTTGTCAAGATTTTAATACGCCGAGTACTTTGGACGATAACACATCGTTTTGAAAAAGCACTCCGCTCCTCCTTGATTTCTGGCGCCATAAACGTCACTTACAGTCGAATGACATAACGCAAATACGAATGTGCTGGCGAGAGAGAAACTAGAGCCGTTAAAGCGAATGACCGCCCTACCAAATCCCTTGTTTCAAATATAACGTGATATTCAAATGGATATGAAGAAATTATAGAAGAGAAATTGCTGGACCTTTCGCTGACAAAACATTTGAGGATTTTATCTGTGCAAGTATAGGATTTTGCGTAGGAATACTGTTGGAAAGGTGTTCCGGCTCATTTTTGGCGCGCCGTAAGTGACGCGGCGCTCAACATTCTGATTGGCTGACGCAGGCCAAATCCCCTCGTGAGCTTGTTTATGAACTGTCGAGCGCTGAAATTAGATATTTTGGCGCCATACATATTCTAACTTTTATTTCAGATTAAAGTTATAAAAACAAAAGTTAAGTATCCTCGGTCACATTTAGTTATTTGCCTTTTGCACAAATCTTAAAACACTCCACAACAGTACAAATAGAAACAGACAACAGGATTTCAAAAGACTTGTTTATTTTTTTCCTTCAGTAAGAAAGAAAGCAAAGTATAAACAATACAACTTTCACTTATTTCCATGCTTCACATTGCTCAAACTTATGAATAAGTACTAATGAAGTTGTACTGATGAAGACAAGATAATCAGTGCTCAATCTACAACAACTTTTGATTTTAAGCAATGGCAGCTAGATAGTCTTTCACCTCCGCTGGGGTTAGTCGCCTAAATCCTGCTTCATTGCAGATTCCCACCTCAATGTTGTCTTCAGTCATTTGACCTTCAAAGCTTTCCTGTAACAAAAGTAGTCATAGATAATGCAAACAGCGTCTGAAATTAATATCCGCAAAGTCAATTTGAGGCATTAAATAAATGCCATGCTTTGCAGTTTCAGTGACAGATTGACTTGTGTAAGTGATGTTGTGAGTGACACAACATCTTGCACTGTTTGTAAAGGAAACACAGCTTGTTACAGACATTCAACTGTGTTTTGCATGATTAATTTTAACAATGCAAAACATTTTGACATCCATTTCCAATGGGAGAACATTAAAGGGTTAGTTCACTCAAAAATGAAAATAATGTCATTAATTACTCACCCTCATGCCGTTCCACACCCGTAAGACCTTTGTTAATCTTAGGAACACAAATTAAGATATTTTTGTTGAAATCCGATGACTCAGTGAGGCCTGCATAGCCAGCAATGACATTTCCTCTCTTAAGATCCATAATGCTTCGTTCACACCGAACCGTCTAGTTGGACGTTTGGAAATTTTGAAGTCAGACGCTTCAGACACGCGTAAAATTCGCTCAATTCGCACGTCTAAACAAAGTGTGTTCAGACGCGAATTCACGTCATGGGAGGGGCTTTCATCTCTTTCGGCACAGATCCTCTGAATAAACACATAATCTCTTCAGTTGTAAACCTGTAGCGGCAATTTAACTCGGTTATGCCGGACGACTTTTGCTTGCTAGAAGGTGGGCTAGTATCAACGGCTAAAATCATGCAAAAAGTTTTACAACTAACCAGATTGTCCAATTTCTTCGCTTATTCTCTTCCAGGCAAGGTCCTTTTTATTCCTGTCTCGATAAAAATATAATGACACATCATAGAGCTCAGGGTAGCCACACACAGCGACATCTTTGTTCTGGTCTCCACCACTGATCACATCATAAACACGTTACTACCAAAGCAGAGTCCCTGATTGGTTAACGCGCCGCGAATTTACGCCAAAGTTCAGATTTTTCAACTCGGGCGTTTGGGCGTCAGACGCTCAATTTGCGCGTCAGCCACGTGAACGCTCAATTTGCGCCGCGCCATTCGCGTTTACATTGACTTAACATGTAAATCAGACGCCTCAGACGCCCCAGACGCGTTTGGTGTGAACGCAGCATAAAGGTACTGATAACATATTTAAATCAGTTCATGTGAGTACAGTGGTTCAATATTAATATTATAAAGTGACGAGAATATTTTTGGTGCGCCAAAAAAAATAACGACTTATAAAGTGATGGCCGATTTCAAAACACTGCTTGAGGAAGCATCGGAGCATAATGAATCAGCGTATCGAATCATGATTCGGATCGCGTGTCAAACTGCTGAAATCACGTGACTTTGTCGCTCTGAACCACTGATTCGACACACTGATTCATAACGCTCTGAAGCTTCCTGACACAGTGTTTTGAAATCGGCCATCACTATAGAAGTTGTTATTTTGTTTTGTTTTTTTGGTGCACGAAAATTATTCTCGTCGCTTTATAATACTAATATTGAACCACTGTACTCACATGAACCGATTTAAATATGTTTTTAGTACCTTTATGGATCTTGAGAGAGGAAATGTCATTGCTCCCTATGCAGGCCTCACAGAGCCATCAGATTTCATCAAAAATATCTCAATTTGCATTCCAAAGATTAATGAATGTCTTACGGGTGAGGAACGGCATGAGGGTGAGTATTTTATACTAGCGTTTTAGAATTTTTTTTTAAAATAACCGGAACACAAAGTGAACAGACATGGGTTGTGAATTATTACCTTAAGAGTCAGAATAGCAGTGTGAATCGCATCTTCCAGTTCCAGATCCTCGTTGTATCTGAAACAAGAAAATTAAGCAAATGAGAGGCTGTGTGTTTAGAAAGTCTTAAAAAAAACTCTTAGACTTGGACAATTCTTTTCCATTTTATACCTTTTTTCAAGGAATGTTTTCCCATTCACATAGTTCTTCCCCATCGCTGTGGCTTTCCATGCAAAGTATGCTCCCTTAAACAGATCAAAGTCCATTTTATTTTGCTAATACAGTACATAATAAAGAGCTTATATTTTTAACAGACAATTGTTTTCAGTTCAAACTAGATTGAACTAATAGAACAAATGAAATTATAACAGCATACCGAGGGGTCAGACTGGAAAAGGTATGGGCGATCTTCATCCCAGCCAGCAATCAGGAGCGACACCCCAAATGGCCGAACTCCTCTGTTTCAAAACAAAAAAGCTGCATGTTATGCCATTGTCACTTTGGCACATGCACGTTAAGCATCTTATCAGAATATACAACACTGCAAAACAACTGTTTGTAGAGCAACTTCCAGAATACAGTGGAGATGTATCACGCATACCCTGATTGTGTGTACTCCTGCATAACAGAGGCCACTCTCTGTACAAGCTGGCCTGTAGGAATCGGCTCCTGATAGACCAGGAAGTACTGCTGAGCCAGCTTTCTTGCCCTTCGCACCAGGACCCTGCAGATATGATTAAAGTCAACATGAAATCAAAATGGACAATTCTTGTTTTTTTTATGGAAGATTGCAGCATTTATTATAAGCGATTTATCCGTGCACATCATTACTTTTTTAAAATTAATGTGCCCTCATAATCTTTACGTTACAATAGGGAAGAAAAGACTATCACAACTTCTGTTTCATGCCGACTTTATAACTTTTACAACAAAACACTTATTGAGCTTCTTAGGTTTGCCATGTGACACTTTGAGCACTGTTGAGCAGATTCAAAAACTCCTCTAATTGGTGTTTGTGTTCACGCTCTCATCAGATATGTCTGTGATTGGCTACAATGACCAAAACACGTTTTAAAAGCACACAGAAGTGTTTGAATTTGAAAGCGGGAGCCTATCAGTGAACCGGTCCACTGATAGATGCCTGCTTTCAAACGCTCCCATGTGTATCTGTGCTCTGTGAAGAACGTCACTGGTGTCTATTTACATGTTTGTGAAGCATTGATCATTGTAGCAAATCACAGACATATCTGATGAGTGCGTGAACAATTGCCAGAGGTGTTTATGAATCCGCTCAACAGCGCTCAAAGCAACACATTTTTAAAAGTTTAGTACTGACTTGATATCACAGTCGGTACTTTTGACAACACTAATACAATCTGTAGTATATGTATAATAATATGAAAAATCAGAATAGCTTTGAATGTCACCTACACTTTTTTTAATAACTTTAAACACGTGCTACATGTTAGGAATCATTATTATATAGCGTCAGGTCCTGCTGGCTCCAAATCCATACCTGTAGTCCGGACCCATGCCACTGTAGACCATACCGATGTGTTTGGTTATGGGCTCTACTTTGTGAACACTTTGCTCATCATACAGTATAGATTTCTGCTTCTTTTCCGTAGCAAGAACAACACCGTTTGAAGCTGTGAAAGAGAAATGAGGGTGAAATGAAAGTGAAAATTCAGTGAATGGACACAGTTCAAAATGCTTTGTCAAAAAGGCAATTGATAATAAGCACATAATAAAACCATACAGTTTTATAAACAATGCAAATTTCAAGACACCTATAAATATTTTTTTTTTCACCTTTTATTCCAACTGAAGGAGCACCAGCCGCTACAGCTGCCAGAGCATATTCAATCTGCACCAACTTCCCTGAAGGGCTGAAAAAACCCCACAAAAATCAGATTATAAAAGGGGCCACAAAAAGAGAAACTGTTCTGGACTTCTGGTGAAACATGCGATGATAAAGGTCCTGTTTTGAATGTTATAGTCTGCCTCTGGTGTATCGATTGCTCAAAACCAAAACATACAGATGCAGTTTGACTAGGATAAACTTTTTTCTTTTCCTTCAATCAAATTTAAACTTTGCCATGTTAAAACGCGTCAATGGAAAGCATTTATTCGACTTTATTAGCGTCAATGGAAAGCATATTTACACTGTCTGAATCGTTCCCTATCTTCCACATAGTGCACTATGTGCCATTCACCATGTATAAACTAGTATGTGTGAACTGACAGATTTCAGCCACAGCTTCTGTGTAGGAGGGGGCGGGACTTCAGATTCTAGTGAGCATTTGGTTGGACAGAAAATTTGATGAGAAGCTGAAGTGCGATGTGATGAAAATCCGTGATCCATTTTAGCAGAAGTGAGAGACTAAGTTTTGAATGCTTATATCTCCTAAATTAAAGTTTTGGAACACACCAGCTTATTTATTACCTTAAGGCTAACATATTCATACTAAAAGCTAAAAAAAAATTTCAGGGGGACTTTAAATATGCATAGATTTCCATATTACATAAAAATGCTACAGTCCTCATAAAAATGTCATACTAAATGTCACACATGTTTTCAGTTATACTTTATTATACAATAACTGATGATAATCGTAAACTGCAAGCTTACTCATATTAAAAAGTCATATGAATGTATATACAGGATGGAACCGTTTCCAATAATACACTGAAAGTGAAAGTGAAAACATCAAGTTATCTCACAAAGACAAATCTGAGCTTAGTCTTTCCTTTAAACACTCCTGAGAGTGTTGTATTTGTTGCCCTGGAAAGCATTATGCGTTTAGTTCACTCTAATTCATGAATGTTGATGCACATGATGGATGAAAGAAGCACTGCATCACAAACACAGTGACTCTGCATCAGCGCCAGGACCATGCATTCACGCCTTTGATTGACAAACGCTCTCCACAAACCTCGAGCTTTGCGATTCGCTAAAAACACACACTCGTTTAATATGATGAATACATCGGATATGATAAAATCATGACGTTTATTACCTGAAAGTGGTGAGGGAGAAACTGTACCCTCTGTCTGCCATGGCTGGGTCTGACTGTTAGGGAAGTGACGCCACGCGCTTAATTGACCTGATTGGTTGACAGATGAATTAATGAATTATGGGTATTGTGGGCAGCTTAAAGATACGTTTAAATTATTTTTGGATGTCACATTTGGTTTTACCTTAAGACTAATTAAACCATATATTAATTAAAATATATATTCGTTTTTTTTATTTTGAACATATTCCGCACTCGACTGCTCAGAATGAAGCAGACTTTTTATACTGTTGTACTACAAATCCTAGAATGCACAGGCGCAGAACAACGCGCAGGCGCAGTGGGTCTTTTTGAGCTGTGACCGTGAGGATGTTTGGTTTGTACATGTTGGGTTAAACTGAAATAAAACAGCGAACATTATGTCATTATCGGGTTTACTTCAGTTTGTTGGTCGATCTCTGCAGCGTCTGGAACTTAGTTTATGGCAAGCGGTGGGATTTGACCGCTTCGGTGAGTGCATTTACTGTGATGAACTTGTCATGTTTGACACTCTCCTCCATTCAGATCTCTCTACATACATTTAAACTTAATTTAAGACCATTTTACAGTTTGTACTTCATTGATTTACTTGTGTATTGTAATATTAAATATAGAGTTAGTTTTGAATGTCATTATCTCCGGTGTATCAAGGTCTCAAGGAAACGCATGGCACATGTTGTTGGGTTTTTTTTAATGGAAAGGTACTACATAGGATGAAAAGTCTATTTAATTTAAATGAAAATGTGTAAAATATAAATGTTTTTGTCTTGTAATATGTCATATTTATTTCATTTATATTGCAGCATCTTTATTAACGAATATATGTATTTCTGTTATTGTGAAATGTGGGTTGTAATTGTTTTAAGGTTTATATATGAAGACTTCCGTGTCGTCTGAAATTTTCTTCTAAAATGAGCATTTTTATCAAGCTTGTATGTTTAGGTTCAGTAATTTCACTTTAATGGCAATTAATAGGTCCTTTCATTGCCGTTAAAGTGAAATAACTGAACGTAAACATACAAGCTTGATAAAAATGGTCATTTTATAGGAAAATTTCAGACGGCACTTAGATTTTGCATCTGAAGTCTTCATAAGGGAGATAAAATTTGACATCAGGTGATATAAATATATATATTAAAAAATATATATATATATATATATATATATTTATATAATAATATACCGTAATAACAGACCGTCGTTGTTCTGTTGTAAGTTAAGTCATGAAATCATTAAAGCTGCCTCAAAACTGTGCATGCATGTATGCATTTGTTGACATGGTTTAAGCTATTGTTGTCCAATTTGTTGGCCTTGAAATGTCTTAAAAATGCACATATGTACACCAGGAAATCTAAATTTTCTCGGGGGAGCATTACCCCCTTAGCAAACTACATTTTCTGACCTCAGTATGAAACCCTGTTTACGGCCCAGCTTATATTCTATATAATGAAATATGAGGTAAACGTATTTCTCCAAATGTGTGCACTTTTGGACTTAAAGCTTGTATGTGTATGCACTGTGATCAAAAATAAATGGGACCAAACGCGATTGAATGTAAAGGTTTGTGTCTCGTTATTCTATTAATAACTACAGATTGATTTTGCATTTCTATCAGAAATTAAGAATTATTAGTGTCATTGTAGTAGTGCAAATATCTAAGCTATCTAATACTTCAAATCTCAAGGTTAAATCAGAAGATTTTTTGTAAAAATGTTTCTGTAACAGCTGCCAAAAAATAGTATATAACTCCACTGTGGTTTTTAACAAAAAAAAAAAAAAAAAAAAAAACACTTTTCAAAACATCCCCCCTTCTGTTTTTTTTCACAAATTGCAACCTATATATATGGACAGAGATCAGGGTAAAGTATATTTTAAATGTAACTGTGAGCGCCTGTTTAAAAAAAATTTGAGTAACTCATTTTGATTTTCTTTTTTTTTTTTTTTTTCATCTATCATATAAACCATTTTTTCAGGTCCAGCTCTGGCAGTAAATGGTCCCGGGATTCTTCCTCAATCCCATCACAGCAGCGACGATGAAAACGCTCAGCCCAGTTTCTTGGACAGTATCTTTTGGATGGCCGCACCTAAAAAGAGACGAACCATTGAAGTAAATCGCTGCAGAAGACGAAACCCGAATAAACTGATAGAAGTCAAGGTAAGAAGTCCCACTAGAGCATGGTACAAATGCTATCAATGTGAAACGGTGTTGTAGTAAACAGATGTCTGTTGAGATGAAGAGCAACTTATCCTATTTTTTTCCTTCTCTCCCAGTACAACATTGAGCCATGTCCAGAGTGTGGCAACATGAAACTGAAGCATACTCTGTGTGGATTCTGCTATGAAAAGGTCAGGAAGGAGACGGCAATGATTCGGAAGCAAATCTCCATCATGGAAGGAGGACCTCTCAACACTCCTGCTGTGGAGTCTGTTGTTTTGTATGAAAATGAAACGCCCTCTGATGCAGATAAAGGCAAGAGAATCGTAGAACGCAACAGAAAACGTCCGTATTGGTTTAACATGTAATCGCAATGAAATAAAGACTTTTGTTTAATAAAAAAATCACAATTTCAGATTTGTGAACTTCTTTTATGCTTCAGTTAATATTTTAATAGTTCAATAATCAATTTTTATACCTTTTGGCCCGGTTTTGCAGACAGGGCTTAGCCTAAGCTAGGATTAGGCCTTAGTTCAATTAGGACATTTAAGTAGCTTTTATAAATGTGCCTTAGGAAAAAAACATTACTGGTGTGCATCTTGAGACAAAACAATGACACTGGCATAATTTAAGAAATGTCAGTGCAAGGTGCTTTCCACTAAAAACCTCAAACATGCATTTTAGTCTAGGACTAGTTTAAGCCTTGTCTGTGAAACCGGGGGTTAATGTTTGATAATAATCCTTGGCTCAATTCATGAATGATTTAAGTTAAAAGATGAGGGATATGTCCGTTTAATAGTACGCAGCTAAAGAGGATATTGTCCATAATACTATAGAGAATGATACAAGATAAATAAATACAATAAATATAAACATTTAGCAAGAAAAGGAAAAATGCAAAAAGGATACTGTGAAGTCAAAGTTACCTAATAAGATTAATACTAAGTCATTCTCATACGCCTATTTTGGAGGGATTAATGGTCAATTAAGTGTAAGGGGTGAAATAAAAGTAAAAAAAAAAAAAAAAAAATATTGGAACCCCAATGCTGGAAGCTGATAAATACAAAGTTCTGTCATGAAACTCTAGATGGCACAGGTTGATAAATCCTTAAGTCAATTTGCTTGCAATCAGATCATCTCTATAGGGCACAGTTGATTGGTTTCTGCTGTGTGTCAGTAGCCAATGAGCTCGCTGCTCAAACTTCAAACACTTGGGCTGCGTTCAGCCCCGACAAAACGTTGCAAAACGTTTTTTTGAACACCCTGTTCTGATGACGCAAGAGTTGCAACTATGGCAGCTGAGAAGGCCAATCTTTGTGTTCTTTTTGAAGAATTTTCGGAGCCTGATGAAGTCGGTATAAATACGTGTTTAATACTGCAAAATACGCTCAGTGTTACAGTCACTGCCCTTGCCGTCCAGAATAAAAGAGAACATCCCAATCGAATGAAGGGGTTTGTGGAAACTGTGGTTCCTAATTATTGTGATCCAACATTTGCCTTGCATTTCAGGATGAAAAGACAAACATTGAAGGATAATCCACTTCTTACCTCCGAGACTGTGTTACGATCTATATGACCTTATTATTTTTATTGTGAGTATTAGGCTTATCATTATTGATTATCACTATTGTTGTGCTATGATATTGTAATATTTACCATAATATAATCCGATTAGAATAGCAAAGTTTATGAAAGTGTCACTCCAATATACAACAGCAAAATATATAAACATGTATAGTACTTTTATGTTACATTCATACCCATTGTGCGAGCTGTCTCTTTAATACAGCGTGGTTTATATGCATGTTGATGCTGATTGGGCTGACATTTTTGGCACACCCACCAAACATAAGAAAATGTATCTCAAACCCCGCTGCACACCGTTTCAAGTAAACATGTTCAATCCGGAAACTGTAGCAAAACGTTGCGCACCGGTTTGAGCTTGAACGTGCACTTGGTCCGCATTTGCTGTAGCAGTGCAGTGCGCTTTCTAGTGATGGGAAGGTCCGGTAATTTTGCTGACTCAGATCTTTGATTCATTTCGTTCATTAATTGAAATGTTACATTAATAATCAAACTCCCCAACATATCAACTTACACAAACGTTAATCACATTTAAAAAACTATAATGCAGCCAAGGCCAAATTATGAGAAACAGAAATGATTAATTCATTGCCTAGCTCGGTCGAACGAACGACTCGGACCCGAAGTCTGGGGTGGTGAACTAATAATTTCTGTTTCTGGTACAGACTGCACAGCCTATGGATCTGTCAAGGGATGAAGGAACGACTGGGACCCGAAGACTCAGGAGGTGAACTAAGCATTTCTGTTTCTTGGACAGAACCTATTGGATGTTGTGCATGAGTGGACAACAAAATGAACAAATCACTCTTTCAGACATCTTGTTCCCAAATCATATTAATGAAACTCTTTCAGAAACCCTCCACCTTCCCCAACTCCACCTGTATAGAACTTTTACGGGTAATTCATGTATGCTGTATTGTACAGCAGCAGCATGTCTTACTTGCTCACAACAGCGTGCCGTGTATGATACACAAATGATGATTTTTAACTTCAACCGTTGCAGTCTGTCAGTCATATAACGCATGTCAATGGGAACTTTGTCTATAAGAGTAAAAAAAAAACATGCACAGACAAATTCAAATTAAACCCTGCGGCTTGTGACGACATATTTATGTCCTAAGACACGAAACGATCGGTCATTTTTGGGTGAACTATCCCTAACATACTAAACACTCCATGACTTGTCCTGACAGAAATCGCATTCAGAGTTATGTGACATGATAAGTCATGTTACCATTACCGTGTTTAATATCAAAACACCATTGTTATTTTAATTCATCATTTATTTACATAGTACACCATTGCACATTTCCACAAAAAAACATTTGTACATGTCCAATGTACTGTTAATAACACAAAAATCGAAGTATTTTATAAATAAATAACTTTATTATGCATAACAGAGCTACAACTAAAAGATCTCAGTAGTGTAATTAAAGGAGGTTTGTAAGGTCAAACTCCAAACCCTTCTGCGCATCCCCTGCGCAGGTGCGAACATCTACAATCTCAAATACGCAGCTCTCCGGACTATTCCAACATGTCACTGTAGTTGAGGGGTGTTCACAATCCAATGCACTTGTATTTCTGTATTTTTTTGAAAATAAAGATGGATCTATGAACATTTAATAATACGTATATAACTATTCAGTTCGTTTAAATACTACTTCTAATTGTATACGATGCGTTTAATATGTATATTTTAATAATAAACATTTTCAAATCCCCTATGAAATAATAAATGGATGTTGGATGTTTTTAATGGAATATTACATAATCGTCCAGGCTGTCGAGAAGCACTTCATGCAAAACATTTTAGATTGTTCAAGGTAAGCAAAGAAAGCATGTTCAGAAGGATCTATAGTTAAATAAATGTGTTTCAGTGTCCCTGTCGGAGAAATGCATTTATCAGCTCTTGCAGTGTTGTGTTGTGCAGGTCGTTAGTGCCATGACTCTATGTTATGCTGCAGTGTAAGTTAGTGGTTTGATGTGTGTCAAATAAACTAAACACTGTGACAAAACAGCACCTTACTTCACTTTCTGGTCAGAGCTTCTCCATGAACGACCTGAATGATCCTCCTAGATGGAATATTAGACCAGAGCCAGCTGGAGATGACGGGAGCAGGTGGAATTATGCCCTGCTGGTGCCCATGATCGGGCTGGCAGCATTTCGTAAGGATGCTTTACATACTTTTACAAAGACATACACACTCACAAATGTATGGAGGACTAAACCTGCAGATATTAAAAATGAATAAATGAATAAATAAATGAAAGAATAAATAAATAAATAGATAAATTAATAAATAGATAAATAGGTAAATAAATGTGATAATAGGAAAATAAATAATAATAGGAGAATAAACCAATAAATATGATTATTTTTTAATAAAATTCATTTTTTCCCCTTAATTTATTATTTTTCTGCATTTATGATTTAATTATTTCTAATTCTATTTATTTATTGTTTTATTTATTTTTCCATTTATTTTATATTTACTTATTTTATGCATTCATTTATTTTTATATTTATTTATTCCCATATATATTTTTTTACAGATTAATTTATTGTAACATTTATTTATTTCAACTTTTTAAATTTATTTTCGTATTTATTTTTACATTTCTTTGTCTTGTATGATAATTAGGTGGGTTGGTCTTGCTCATAGGGCTTGCTTACCATTGGTTCATCATTGATTGAAGCTCTCGCTCGATTACTCTGGCTTTGTAGTGACAGCTCTTGCGTGTGTATCAGTTTATGTTCGCGACAACAAGGGTGACACCATTGCGTTCGTTTGACTTCTCTTACTTCTGGCTGAGAGGGAACTAATGCTAGTCGCTAGCCGTAATCCTATAGCTGTAACGGTAACTTATATTAGATTAAGCGGTCGGAGTGTTGCGCTGCACTTTATGATTTACACCCTCCACCTTAAGACGAGAAGCACCTGAGGCACTGGCTGAAGGCGCTAAACTTGAAGTGCCCACCCAAGCGCCCGTATGTGTTTTCGTAGCATTTCATGGACGGGAAGCTGACTGACGAACACCCTTACCCGAGAAATGTGTCGGCTATGATGCTCCAGTAAAGAAGTCACGGCGGCTGCTGAACAGGTTGTCAGATTCAGGTAATTTAAGTTTGCTAGCCATGTGCTTGTTAACCTAATGCTAGATTTGTGAAGTCCCTTCTATGAATTTTAAATAAGTATTATTCACAAAACACAATGAATCTTGCACTATTACCATTGCCACCAATATATTTAATATTTATGATAGTACAGTGGTACCTATTTACTGTAGTATTATAGTACATTAGTCTTACAGTAGCTTACATTATTCCTGTAAATTACAGAGATTGCATATGATTGCAGGCAATCTAGCTACATCTCTCATATTGATATTGACTTAAGTATTAACACTAGAGTTAGAGATTGTGTATAAACTCATTTTTAATGCGTCTCTCACACTTTTCTGTTCAAGTATGAGTGCCATCATATATTCTCATGATGTACTATTACTAATGTAAACATTTTTATGGTTGTATATTCTTCCACAGATGCATCGATGAGCGTCAGTGATCAACTGTGAAGATAATCACATCCACATGCCCTGAACTGTGATGCAGAAACACATCAGGAGGATCCATCTGTCTCTGACCACAACTACACTTCAAAATCACATCTCAATCTGAAGCCACCTACATCTGAGATGAGAACACAATGCGTTGAGCCGGCGCCATTGTACACCATCAATTGCACCATCTTTGTCAGCACACAGGGTTGACATTGGATGCATTTCATTCAGTTGCCGAGCACCTTACCAACACATACACCAACAGCTTCCAGCTACACAGTTGGGATCAGCTCCTGATGACTGATGAAGCTGTCTTAATTTATTGCAAGGTTATCTTGCTGAAAGGTTTGGTGTTTCAAAACCTGTTGTTGTGGTAAATTCATAACTGCAAATTCAGGGATCCTGGAATCCCTTCGTCCAGGCGATGAAGTAACGGCAGACAGAGGCTTCATCATTACCGATCTCCTCTATGAAAGGAAGATGAAACTCATCATTCCAGCATTCACCAAGAGAGACTCTCTGAAGAAGACACCACCGAAACTATACGCATCGCCAAGTGGTCATACGACTGAACAACTTCAAAATCCTTTCTTACAACAGTTCCAATTATCCTCACCTCTAAAATTGATAAAATGTAGAGAATTGATCCTGTGTAACCTTCTAAGCAACATGATTTCTGATGTAGAGGATGAATAAGTGATTTGTAGGTGCGGTCCACATCTGTGCTGTGGTTTTGATTTAACTAATCAGTGTAAATAGTGTAGTCATTTTTATAAACCTTTACAATGTGACCAGATGTTACTTATCTGTAAAGTTATTTCTATAAACCTTTGCAATATGATTAGATGTTATCTTTTGTGAAGTTTTGTTTTAATCTTTACAATGTGGCCAGATGTTAGCAGTCAGTAAATTTCTTATAAAACCATATAATGTAATCTCTGTAGATTCCCCTTAAAACTTAAAGGAATGAAGTCTTCTGATTTAAACAGAGTAAGTCATGTCAAGTTTGCAAATTAATTCCATCTTGGTTTATTGCATATGAGAATTAAATGGTCAAATATTGCATGAAGGTCAGTAAAAGTTCTCTAGCTTCCTGATAACAACAAACAACTCTTACAACTGATTTTATGAAACTTATATTAAATGATACATTTTCTAAAATCACAAAGTTATCACTTTTTTTTACAAAGCTGAATTTAAAATAATTCCAGTCATTTTCAACTACACCCTCTACATGCTGCTCCAACTTCTGACAGTCCCATGGTTTCCTCTGGCTCTTCTTCATATATCTACGCACGTTAACAATGTCGATATGAGACCATCTGATCGTCGTATGAAGTTTTCTCCGTGCTCCAAATTTAAAGCATTAACGGCATTAATGTTATTTCTCATTTTGCTAAAGTTATAGCTAGGTATCAACAATCTTCTAACCTAGGCGTCATCACTCTAGCGTCTGAAGTCGACGGTTCCAGACTCGATGATGATGATGATGCTGGGGATCACATAAGTAGCTTTAGCTTCGTGTTTTTATTTCTGGAATATAGTTTAAATATTTCGGCACAAATCGAATAACATTAGGTGAAAAATAACTTGCAACTCTGCAGCTGGTGCCATTTTCTTTGAAAACTCCGATCTCTATCGTTTAGCTGGCCTGATGAGTCTGTGCGTGAGCTCTTAACCAATGATGCACTGAAGCTACAGAAGGACCGCCTTCCTCATTTCCATGTTACACACGGAAAAGTAAAAATAAATGAATCAATAAATAAATAAATCTAAAAATAAATACATGTGGGAATAAATATCAAAAAATAAATGAATACATATATACATAAATAAATCTAAAAATGAATGTAAAAATAATATATAAATATAAAAATAAATGAAAAATGTATAAACACAGAAAAGAAATTAAGGGGGGGGAAAATGATTTTTTATTAAAAATGAATCATTTATTTCATCAGGACATTTATTTATTTTCGTATTATCACACTTATTTACCTATTTATCTTTTTATTAAGTTATATATTTATTTATTCTTTCATTTATTTATTCATTTATTCATTTTTAATATCTGCAGGTTTGGTCCTCCATACAAATGTCTTGAATTATTGTTTAATTATACTACATTATACTATAAAATCCACTTTATAGGCTGTAATGAAATCTGGGTTTATAAGGGGGTTGTAAAACAATCCATCATTTCATTTCTACATTAGTTTTTTCTACTCTCACAGTAAGCTCTTTAGTGTCTCTCCTATATGTTGACTATTATGTTTTATCAGATTTTTAATTAGCAATTTAAAATCCACAATCTTTCTATTTTTTGAAAACATATCAAACATTGATGATTATCTTTCACATTCAAGTCAAGTCAACTTTATACAATACAGATTGTTTCAAAGCAGTTTTACAGTGATAATAATCATCAATTATTAAATTAAATCAAGCAGTTCTGCAGGAAACAGTGACATCGTCCAGCTCAGTTCAATTCTCATCCAATAGTGTCATTCATTTTGAGTTAGTTTAGTATTATTTATGTACTACTATATTATTTAATTTTATATTTTTAGTTAGCTTATTTATTTTTTATTTTAAAGTTTTAGTAATTTTGTCATGTGTTTTTGTCTTTTTTTTTTTTAAGATTTCTATTCAGCTTTATTCATTTTAGTTTTAGCAATTTTTGCACCTTAACTTATTTTAATTAGGTGCCTAAGCAACATTTCTAATTTTTGAGTTTTTAGCTAATATTTATAAAATATAAATAACTCAAACATTAGAAATGTCTGTCTGTCGTTCTTAAGAAATTATATTTTATTATTTATAATTTATAAAATATAAATGGTGACACTGTACAATAAGGTTCATTAGTTAACTACATTAGTCAACATGAACTGCGCTTCTACAGCATTTATTAATCTTTGTTAATGTTAATTTTAACATTTACTAATACATTATTAAAATCTTGTTAACATTAGTTAATGCACTGTATTATCATGAATAAACAATGAACAACTGTATTTTCATTAACTAATGTTAACGAAGATTAGTAAATACAGTAACAAATGTATTGCTCATGGTTAGTTCATGATAGTTAATACGTTAACTAATGTTTAACTAATGAACCTTGTTGTAAAGTGTTACCATATACATGTATATATTTTTAAAAATTTATATTTTATGTATGAAACATTTATATTTTATAAATACTATAGCTAAAAACTCAAAAAGGAGAAATTTTAGTTTGATTTTAATTAAAAATTTTAACACTTTTTAATAATTTTGAGATGTGATGTGTTGTTGATTTTTGATTTAGAGCGTTTTATGTGGTGTTTTATTTTAAGGTATTTATCAAAATGATAGTCCACGCAAAAATTTGAATTCTGTCATCATTTACTCACCCTCAAGTTGTTCCAAAGCTGTCTTTCTTCTACTAAACACAAAAGAAGATATTTTGAAGAATGTCGTTTTGATTTCCATAGTATGGGGAAAAAAATATTGTGGAAGTCAGTGGGGCTCATCAGCTGTTGGTTTCATTTTTGGGTGAACTATCCCTTTAAATTAATTTGGTTACTTTTACAAAAGAGATATTTAAATTAAAATCTCCGTGGGTGTATTTTCACCTAGGTTGGATATGGACTCGAGAATCACAGAGCCAGATCCAAGATATGAAGAACAAGTATGACAGCGACATGGCAGTCATTACCAGAGACCTGGAGCTGAAGTACAGGGAGACACTGACGGAAAACCGGCGGACAGCAGCACACCTGGAGATTGAGCTTGAGAAGGAACGCCAGCGTGTGCAGGGCTACAGGAAAGCCCTGATCTCTCAGAGTCAACAGCTCATGGAGGAACGGAAGCAGCTTCAGCAGGAACGGCGGGATCTGGAGGAGGAGAAGAACCACCTGCTGCAGTCTGGAGCGGCTGGGGTGGCGCTGCGGAAAGCCCTGCAGCAAGAGGAGGAGTGGCAGCGCAGGGCTCAGGCTCTACTACAGGAACTGGAGGTGCAGCTAGTGGAGAGGCAGGAAGCTTTCTGCAGCATCCTCTTGCCACGGGAACATCGTCTGGAGATGGAGAAGAACCTGCTGCTGAAGGTGGCTAAAAACCCGGTGGGTGCCGAGCTGAACCTAGAGGACGATCTCAGGGACATTTTTAAGAACGACAGACACTGTGCAGATTTACTGAACATGGATAAGCGCAAGAATGGGAATTTGATGTGGCTGTATCTCAGGTACTGGCAGCTGCAGGTCACCCTGCAGAAACACAAGAGGGCAGAGGAGACGCTCAAAGGAGCATCGGCATACTCCAGCAGACCTTGAAGCAGAGTGTTGATCTTTATGAAATCAACAAGAAAGATTTTGTTTCCACTAAATGTTTTCCTTTGCTTATCAGAGTTATCGTTTATCAGCTATTTATGCCAAACTTTTTCAGGAAACCCGTTGAGCCTTGACTCCTTGACAATCATACCAAACATGAATTGTGTTTGTTTTCTTTGTTCTAATTTTCTCTTCTTTCACCTTTTTTTGTTCAAGTAGAATGCAGAAGAATAAAATGGTTTCATATTTGTTGCACTGCTAATGAACTTCAGAGGATTTATTAATTCTCAGTCTAAAGATGGTTCATAAATAATATGTGCCACAAAAATAAAAATGCTGTGACTGACATGTGTAATAAATATGTTTTCTGAAATGTTTGATCGACACATATTTCATAAACAAATATGAATGAAACGTACACTGAAGAAAGTATTTATTTATTGCATTTATTTCCAAGAACTACTAACTGTTTTGAATAGATGTTGGTTGTCCAACAGAGATGTTTATCCTGCAGTTCATTGTAAACCTGCTGAAAAAAAGCAACAGCTCATTTATAATCAGACATTTGATTCAGGATCAAGATCACTAATGTTTTCCCAGTTAATCCTTTTTTGCAAAACTATTTAGCATATAAACAACAATAAAACTTTAATGCTTAAAAAATGCTTAAAGGGATAGTTCACCAATAAATGAAATTTATCCCATGATTTACTCACCCTCAAGCCATCCTAGGTGTATATGGCTATCTTCTTTCAGATGAACACAATCAGAGATACATTTAAAAATAGCCTGGCTCTCCCAAGCTTCATAATGGTATTGAACAGGGGGCGTGTTTTGAAGCCCCCAAAAATGCATACGTCAATCCATACGGCTCCAGGGGATTAATGAAGGCCTTCTGAAGCGATGGCTTTTTGTAAGAAAAATATACATGTTTAAAACTTTATAAACTAAAATAACTAGCTTCCACCAGACGTAGTGTAAGCTTAGATGCCTCTCGCAGTTTAAACGAAAATGGCTGGGCAACAAACTCAAGCTCCTCTTCTCTTATATCAAAATAATTTTGTTTTAGACTTCTAATTTGTGACCAGTGTTTTGTTTTGCTTTATCCTCTGCACTTCCGCTTTTACTTTATAAAGACGCCCCGTTCACTACCATTATAAAAGCTTGGTAGATCCAGAATATTTTATAATATAACTCTGATTGTGTTTGTCTGAAAGAAGATAGTCATGTACACCTAGGATGGCTTGAGGGTGAGTAAATCATGGGATAATTTTCATTTTTGGGTGAACTATCCCTTTAACTTTTAGATGCTTAAGAAATATATTGCATTACATATCACACAAGTGGCATTTACTGTAAATAAATACACACTTAAAGGTGCTAAAGAGGATCTTTTCGTCGACTGAGAAACCAAAGACTGTTACTGAGTTTTTGAAATGAGCGCATGCGTAAGAACAACCCCCCTCCTTTCGAGGGAACTCCTCCCAAAACTCGTGCACGAGTACTGGAACACGAGTGTTTACCACCGGCATTCGCTGTGTCGTGTTAGTGGATTCATTATGTCGGACTCACCGCAGGTAACTCATAATCTGCAGTTGTTACTCCTGTCTCCGGACAAAAACATCGCATGCGGCGCCTGTGGAGTGTGGAAAGTTACTGGAGCGCACAGCCATGCTTGTCTCTCACAAGGAACGTAATGGCAGTGATTGACAAGCCAGAGGGCCAATCGTTTATGCGATGATCGCGTAAACGATTGGCTGATGTTTTTAAGGCCCTACCTCGTGCACAGATGTATATTAATATTATTCCTTTTAGTGCACATAATAAATAGATTTTTATCAGTTAGTAAAGACAGTTTAAAGTAATATTGCAAAAATGTATAAAACAAAACATCCTCTTTAGCACCTTTAAGGCAAATCATTTCACAATAAAAAGATTCAAATGATAAAACAGATATGATTCAATTGCCTTAATACTCATACATTTTATGTTTAAAATTTTGTATCCTCCTTAAGGTTTCTCGAGTAAATAAGAATAGTGAGCATGTGGGGTTTGAAGGCTTTGGAGTTTGAGTGTGATTGAGGTCACCCACCATACTTGTCATTGTATCCATGTCCATGATGGCAGAAAGCTTTCATCAGCTCATCACTCTCGTCGCTGGAAGCGGAGCACGTCTCGTGGTGGAGAGATGAGGCTGGACGCTCTGAAGTCTGGACTCCTGGGTTGGATTACCATTGGTTTATGTTCGGTAATGGAGGAGACCTCTCTCTTTTGAAGGCAAACTCCATTTAAACTGTCCATGGCGGATTTTATTCTAGAAGGCGAGGGCTCGCGGGTCACGTCCGGCTGTGTGGCGTCTCTGGGCACAAATATGGGTATTGGGAGAATGTTTCTGTAAGGTAAACGATATTCCAGCATTGGCTCGCCCTCTCTCCCCATGCGAATCATCTGGTTTGGAAATCGTCGCACCTTGAAATGAACCACCTGCTTACTTTCATAGCTCTCTTTTCTTACTGAGTCCTTCTCAACAAGTGTCATCCTGTGAAGGAGAACTTATGAAAGTTAATAAGTAGGCCTAAATTCTGTTGTAGATTCTAAACTCTTTGAACAATGACCAATATTTTTTCACAAACATACAAATCACGCTTTACAGTCGTACAAAATTCCTCAGAAGAAACAAAAAGAAATTCATACTGTTCAAAAGAGTTCATAGAGTTACTATGATTTTTATGCCGAGAAATTCGTTTTATTCAGCAAGGATGCATAAAATTGATCAAAAGTGACAGTAAATACATTTATGTTACAAAAGATCTTAATTTTAAATAAATGCTGTTCTTTTAAACTTTCTATACTTCAAAGAAACTTGAAAAAATATCACGGTTTCTTTAAAAATGTTAAGCTGATAATAATAAGAAATGTTTCTTGAGCAGCAAATCAGCATATTAGAATGATTTCTAAAGGATGAAAGACTGAAAACTGGAGTAGTCATGCTAAAAATTCAACTTTGCCATCACAGGAATAAATTACATTTTTAAATATAATTCAAATAGAAAACATACTATTTATACTTTGATCAAATAAATGCAAAGTTTTGTGAGCATAAGATAATTCTTTCAAAATATATGTTTTTTTGTTTTTGTTTTTTTAAATCACTACTTAACAGTATAGTGTAGTTATTATACAATTATCAATTCAAGAATTCAAAATAAGAGGTTATAGTTTTGTTTATTTATTATTTTACCAGAAGTAAAGTGAGTGTAGTAAAGAAATAGTTTACCCAAAAATGATAATTCTGTCATGATTCTCCAAAAAAAAAAAAAAAAAAAAAACCCTTTAGAAGCACCAGAAAGTCCATAATCTATACAACATGTGCTATATTCAAAGTCTTTTGAAGCTATATAATAATATTCTGTGAGGAACAGATAAGAAATGAGTGCAAGCTGAGTGAAAATATTCAATGAATAACAACTAAATTTTGATCCATTCCTCACAGAATATATCTAACATATAACTTTGAATATATAGCATGAGTGATAGGGACTCTTTATATGATGAATTTGTCCTGGAGCTTGACAGTCCTAATCACTAATAGTTGCTTGTAGTAACAGCATGCATGGTTGGGACAAGCTAAGAGCAAGTAAATATCTAAAAAAAAATTACATTTTTGGGTGAAGCATTCCTTAAAACACACCAAAAATCTGCAAATTCAACACAGAGTCAGAGACAGAAACGCATACTTATATTCTGGTCTCGTCTCCATCAGTAGGTCTAACCAGGTGGCCTCATACGATTCTCTGGCAATCTCATCAGTCTCCTGGAAATCACTGTAGGAGTTCAGCAGATATGACCTGGGCTTCCTGCTCAGGCAATGCATCTCCTTCAGTGAGCGGTCAAAACAAATACAAGACAAATTAAAGCTGGATTAGATAGTTATCAGTCAGATCTTCTGATAATGGCTGCTGCTTCCCTCCTGAGTGTTTCTGTGTCTTATAAATAGGGTTTGTTACTATTTTTACACCCTGCCATCATGCCCACAGGAGTCTACTCAGATTGGTGTAGTTTGACGAGGTGGGAAAATGACTAATCCCACGACCCTTTAACTGATATGTAAGACTCACATCTCCACCAGGAGGTCAACAGTGCCAAATGGCCTATCTGAGCTCAGATTTCCGGTTGTATGTGCGTCAAATCATTATGGTTATTGCTGATAGCAACAAAACTAGATGTTAGCTGGTACCATGGTACCATGCACCAAAAACAAGGTAATGAATGTTGGTGCCAAAGTTGCTTTTTAAAAGTTAAATGCAGTATGAAATATTTAGTATATGTGTGGAATAGTGTACAGGTAAAAGCAAAATAACCTTTAAAAATCAAAACAAAGCATCCCTGATATTCTGAAAAAGTAAAAATAGAACTAAAATAGAGGTTCAGATATTTCGGACACTCATCTCATGTCAGAGGGTCCTTGTTGTCTGTCTCGGTTGTCAGCACCTGTGCCAAAGCCGCACGCCATTATTATCTCACACTGTGGCATTCAGAGCAGCATGTCAACCGCACACCAGTCTGCTAGATTCTTGTGCCGTAGGTGAGATGTAGTCCATCACTCAGCAGTGTGAACAATCCTTTCTCGAGTTACTGATGAAAGAGGCCTCTCTTTAGACTTGAGGATTCCTGCGGGACAGTGTTAAATTTGGCTTCAACATGCATCAACCTGTTATAGGTGTTTAAAACCTTACTGATAACAACCCACAGTGTGAGTTTAGGCCTCTCACGGTCTCTGTCTAACCATTAGAGAACCAGGGCCCGGTTTTTCAAAAGGTTTAATCTGGATAAAATTGATCCGGATTTAGTAATCCTTTTTTTGCGATCCGTGATCACGTAATCCAGCTTACTTTTGGAGCCAGTTTTTTAAAGCAACATCGGATTGGATCAATCTGATCCGGATAGGAACTTTTCAGGATCACCAAATCTGGATTTCCAGTGCTCTACGGAGGCCCTAAAGGGACATGTTGATAGAAAGAATATGGGTTTTGAATTAAATATATTTTTGTTGCATATTTACAGCTGTTTAGGGATTGTTTTATGGCACCAAAATTTCTTTTTACTTTAGAGTAGGTTACCGAAAGGCTAAATATGTAGACTAATGTCTGCATTTAATATATTACTTTAACAGTTAAACTAATCAAGAGCAAGATAAAAATGTGTATGTATATTACATGATATAAATGTTGTATTTTTTGACTAGTTTTAAAGTTTTACTACATTTTCCTCCTGGAATCCACCTTGAAATCCTACCCCCTGCTGGGATCAGGATAATCCTGTTTTTTTGGATCAAAGTGATCCAAATCCTACAAAAAAGCTCTGAAAAACCTGAACTAAAGGTTTGATCCGGATCAAAACCAAGATTGGATTACGTGATCTAATCTGATTATGTAATCCGTTTTTTCTTTTGAAAAACACATTTTCAAGATTTGATCCAATCCGTTATCCAAAATCTTAATGGATTACTTTTGAAAAACCGGGCCCAGGTGTTCGGCAAAGCTGAAAACTGGCCTCGCCAGAGAAGATAAAAATCAGGCAGATCTGCCTTTGTGAATGACGCCAAGCCACGCACAAGGTTATCCTGGAAGAAAACTTGCTTCCTTCTGCTCTGACAATGCTTCCCAGCTCGAAGGATTGGTTTTTCCTGCAGGACAAAACAAGGCCAATCAAGGTGTGGATGGAGGACCACCAGATCAAGACCCTGTCATGGCCAGCCCAATCTCCAGACCTGAACCCTACTGAAAACATCTGGAATGTGATCAAGAGGAAGATAGAAGGTCACAAGCCATCAAAAGGCAAGCTGCTTGAATTTGTGAGTGGCGTAAAGTCACCCAACAGCAATGTGACCGACTGGTAGAGAGCATGCCAAGATGCCAGAGATGTAAAGAGCACCTGAAAACCACACTTGAGAAAAAGTACAGATATCTTACAGTAAAAGTCACCAATTCCAATGCGACTTTAGTAAAAGTCAAACCCACGGTTTCACAGACAACGCTTAAGCCTAGACCCAGACTAAAATGCCTGTTTTAACTGTATGCTGATGTATCTTAAAATATGTCAGTGCCATTGTTTTGTCTCAAGATGCTCACCAGTAATATTTTTTTATAAGGCATAGCTACTTAAATGTCCTAGTTGAACTTCTAATACACCACTATGTCCAACCGCGTTCAGCACTTGGTTAGTGAGGTCTGATCGCGCTCTGACAGCAGCAGTGATGTCTCGCGCTTTTACTTCAGTGAGTGCTAGACATCACTGCTGTTGTCAGAGCGCGATCAGACCTCACTAACCGAGTGCTGAATGCAGTTGGACATAGTGGTGTATTAGAGTGTAGTGATGTTTACTTTGTCCATCCAAGGACGCGAAGTAAAATAGGGATTGGTACTCACGTCACCGCTGACGTTGTGATTTTGGATCACACGTCTCTTAAGGTGTGGTTATGAGTACATCAGATAACCACTCCCCCCCTTTCCCTAGTTCAGGGCACCAGTCAGGGTCTTTCACTCCCAACAGGGGCTTTCATTCATTTAGAATTAATGTAAAGTGGTCAGCTGATTTATTTGAAAGATTGGTGAAATTTCTAACTTATAGAACCTTTTCTGTATTATCAGCACAAGGAAGACACAAGTGTAATAAAATAAATTTTATTAACAAAAAGATAAACAAGAATAACTAACACAACTACTAAATGAATACCATGAATAATAAAGGAATAAAGTGCATAAGATACATAGAATACAAGTGATTAAGTTGAGTGTTGCTATGGAAGAGTTACGTTATCTTAGGGAAAGATAAACTGTTTCTCTGAAAATAGTAAGGAGGAGAACCTTATTATGCAACAAACAAATAAACGAGAGATTATTTGTTATTGACTAACATCAGCTATATTGAATCTAATAGGAATTAGGAAACTATATACTGATAATATACAACAATGCCAAGGTCTCTGGAAAGAGGTTTGGTTAAGTGATATTTACGTTCCACTTGGTCGAGTCCGATGACGGTGACGTCTTCCACTGTTTGTGCTGGGTGACAGTGCAGTGGGGAGAGGAGCCAGAATCTGTTTCAACAGTCTTGAACACGAAGCTCTGTGGGATGCTGATCTCCTGGAGCACCAAAGGGTCCTAAAATCTGGAACACGCAGATGAGGCCCTGGTGTAGGTGCAGAAGGTCCTTAACAATCTGGAACACGCAGACGAAGGTACCTTGAAGTGAAGGTTTGCTCTCCTGAGCTTAACCTTGTTGCGGATGTCGTCACTGTTTCGCTGGATGGAAACTTTGAACGTAGTGTTGGTTAACGTCTCTTTCCTCAAAAGCTGGAGGCTTAGAACGTGGTCGTCTCTGTTGTTGTCTCTTCTGGATGGACCAGAGACTCAGAACGGTATATTGGTTAATGTCTCACTCCTTACAGAGTTAAGACCCAGAACCGTGTATCTGTTGTGTCTCAGCTTCGCAAGCCGGGACTCAGAACAATGTCTGTTATGTCTCACCCGATGGGAGACTCAGAACAATATCTGTTACGTTTTTCCCTGTTTGAAGGGCAGACTCAGAACAAGGAGTGTCGGTAGAAAGGGTACCTTTATCCCTTTCCGATGAGGAGGAGATTGCATTTTGGCGCTTCTCCATTCGAGTGCTGTGATTGGCTGCTGGCATCAGAGGGGACACACAGAGTGTGGCCCACCCTTCTCTCCCCTGTGGAACTCATTTGCATAAAGCACAAAGTTGGAAGTCTTTACAGTGTCTTTAAAGTTTACCAATGCATTTCTCACTTTCCAAACCACCACCAGAATACCTTTGGCAATATTCTAAACAAATAGAGACTAACATGATGGAAAAAGATTGAACTGTCATCCAATTGTACATTAACAGCTGTATTTGTATCAGATGTTGCACTACAAATGGCTGTCACTGAGAATACTTATTTCGGTGAATAAGTATCAAATGGATGTGTAGTTTGCATCAGTTCTAAGGTTTTCAAACATAGTTTTGAATGGATTCGGATGGATCTTTGTGATCTCTCTTTGTTTCACCCATTTCTGCTAAGGTCCCAAGGAATTTTTATGGCAGTCTCTGGCCAACATTAGGAAATAATGTCTAGATGGCTGAAGGGCAGTAACTGCCTGTGGACCAATGAGAAGCCTTGTCCTTCCCAGGCTTGGTACAAGAGGTCTTCTTCTTACCCTCTAAGAGAGGTCTGGATGTTGTCCTTCCATCTTTATCTGATGGCGTTGGACAGTTTGTTTGTGTTGGGCCACCAAGATCCAATCAAAATGTAGCAAACGGTTGTCCGCTGTTACGGACAGAGAGAGGCCCGGCCATAAACTGGGCCCTAGAATGTGCTGTTCACTACAAGAGGTAAAAAATCATATAAATACTGTTCAGTTTCTCGCACAAACCGATCGTTTTGTGTCTTAGGACATCAATGTGTCGTCTTGAGCCGCAGGGTTTAATTTGGATTTGTCTGTGCGTGTATTATTTACTCTTATAAAAGAAGTTCCCATTGACCCACATTATACGGCTGACAGACGGAAACGGTTGGAGTTAAAAATCATCATTTGTGTTCTACTGAAGAAACAAAGTCACCTACATCTTTGATGCGCTGGGGGTAAGCAGATAAGCATCAAATTTTCATTTTTGGGTGGACTATCCCTTTAAGGCTAACATATTCTAAAAGTTAAAAAACTTTTGAATTTTGGTTTCAGGAGGACTTTAAGTACAGTAACTAATTACATTTACTCAAATATTTTACATCACTCAAAGCATGAAAGCTGTGATTGGAAACCTGGGTTATTCCACCAAATATTGATTTCTGAGCTCTTCTGAAGCTAAAACATTAGTATTGTGTTGTTTACATTTTTAGTTTTTTTTTTTTTACTTATTTTACTTGATTTAAACTTGTTTTCTTTGCATTATTCAAGGTTTAAAAACATGGCATCATTTTTTGACCAGTTCTTGATGGCTAAATGGCTACATTTTTATTTGAAATCTAGAAGAAATGTAGACAGTATTTTATAGAATAAAACTAAAATGTTAATTTTAATCAAACACATAGGGCCAGTTGTTCAAAAAGTTTAATCTGGATCAGAATGATCTGGATTTGGAAATCTAATGTTTTGCTATCCAGGATCAGGTAATCCATCTTACATTTGTGCTGGTTTTTCAAAGAACAATTGGATTGGATCACCATGATCCAGATACACACTTTTCCAGATTACCAAATCTGGATTACCAGTGCTCTACGGAGCCCCTAAAGGGACATGATGATAGAAAGAATATGGATTTTGAATTAAATATAATATTTTTGTTGGATATTTACAGCTGTTTGGGGATTGTTTTATGGCACCAAAACCTTTTTTACTTTACAGTAGGTTACCGAAAGGCTAAATATGTAGGTTAATGTCTACTTCTAATTTATTTAACAGTTAAACTAATCAAGAGCAAAATAAAAAAAATGTGTATGTATATTACATGATATAAATATTGTATTTTTTGACCAGTTTTAAATTTTACTACATTTTCCTCCTGGAATCCACCTTGAAATCCTACCCCCTGTTGGGATCAGGATAATCAGAGGAAAAAAGACAAAGAAGAGAGTTTAAATTAAATGTATTCTCTATTCAATTAAATGACTGATATAGAAAAATAATTACTAAAGCACCACACCCAGAGTTAGTCACATGGCTTCAAAGAGCATTGAGACCACATTTCAGCTGGTTCCTCCCTGAACTTGACAGAGGCATCAGGCAATTACATGCAGGACTGCAATGATGCCAACATCCTTTTAAAACCTGGATCGGAATGTTGACAGTTTGCCGAGAAATCCCAGCGATGCATTGAACGCAAGGTGCAGCATCAGGTTTCTGTGGCCTGAGCCAAGCCAAAGCACTCGCCTGCCCTGAACGCTTGATGCAGCGACAGCCCCCTGTAATGTGACCCTGTGGCAACTGCAATACCTGCACAGCTCGATGGATGAGAAATGCCTCTCGAAACAAAGACACTCACACAGGTCATAGGCTTTTATAAAGCATATAAATGTTTTTCTCTCATAAAAGGGCACATAAGAGAAAAGTCATGATATCTCATAATTTTGAGACCCCATTTTATGTTTGAGAACTGAGGGTAAGTGATGGTTGTAATGGAACGAAATGGATATATGAATGCCAATCCCATGACCCACGATCCAGTGGAACTACATTATGTCACCAATGATGTCATGTGTGAGCATTTTTCTTGTTGTTAGTCATCTATCTGCTTCACTGAAAGTGTACGAGGAGGAAACGCCTAAAAACAGCTTTCTTATGTCAGAGTTTGAACATGTTGAGGTTGTAATATTTAGGTAACTTTACACCAGAACAGTTTGTCCCCTGAGTAGTCATTTGATTTTGACACTAGAGGATGCTGCTGCACACAGTTGTTTATTATGACAGTAAAATGAATATATTAGATTATACATTATATTAACTGATAGATAAAACAATTCAAAGTTTAACTTTGGGTTATTTTATAAAGATAAAAGAAAAATAATAGCAATAGGTATATACACAGGGTTTGCCAAAAGAACTCAGTAAAAGCACATGCAAAAGACAAAATAAAAGCAGTGAATGTGTGAGACTCTCCCATTGACATCCCAGATATGTTTGGGTTCTATTGCAGATTCATGAATGGGAACATGGGGAGGGCCGACATCAACCAATTTGACACCTAACTATCCATACAAGTGCCATAAGACCCTACACAACAATAAATGACAGCAAGACATGATACCAAAGCTGCATTCTACATGAATCTATGCCCAGACTTCTCGTTGTAAACATGATTTGAAGTGAATCATTACATCCCTGTTGTGTTTCAAATTCAGTAAAAAAAGATGATAAATCAAACACCAGCAGCTATACTGTCAGACAATATTTTATCATTTATATACAATATATTTTATTGTTACTACACTCTAAAAAATGCTGAGTTAAAAACAACCCAAGTTGGGTTGAAAATGGACAAACCCAGTGATTGGGTTGTTTTACCCAGCGGTTGGGTTAAATGTTTTATTTAACCCAGCTGTTGTTTAAAAATTACTATATGGCTGTCTTAAAATAAACTCAAAATAGAATGGAAATTAAAAATCAGACACAATTACTAGAGGCAACAATAATAATCAAAAGGTGAACATTTATTAATAAACAATTTAATTTAATTATTATTCATGAAATTGATGAATAAATGTTCATTTAATAAACATATTAATAAATGTTAATTTCCAACATAATTTAGGTTCATTTAAAGCAAGAAATACAGTAATTTTTAAACAATAGTTTAGGTAAATAAAAATACCCAGCAAGTTGGGCAAACATTTAACCCAATCGCTGGGTTGTCTATTTTCAACCCAACATGGGTTGTTTTTAACCCAGCATTTTTTAGAGTATACTATATATATATATATATATATATATATATATATATATATATATATATATATATATATATATATATATATATATATGTTTATATTAAATATATACATACTTGTGGCAATGTAGTATAAACTCTCTCTCTCTCTCTCTCTGTTGTGCTATAAGCACATAATGTATTATTAATAAGTGCTTCAAATTATTAAATATATAATATAATATATATATATATATAGAGAGAGAGAGAGAGAGAGAGAGAGAGAGAGAGAGAGAGACAGACAGACAGAGAGATAGTTTATACTACATTGCTAGTATGTAGGCTATATATTTAATATAAACATAATTGTAGCAATTAAGTATTCTAAACTCTCTCTCTCTATATATATATATATAAAATTAAATATTATTATATATTTAATAATTTGAAGCACTTATTATTAATGCATTGTCTGCTTCAAATTATTAAATATATAATAATATTTATAAATAGAGAGAGACAGAGACAGACAGAGAGATAGTTTATACTACATTGCTAGTATGTAGGCTATATATTTAATATAAACATAATTGTAGCAATTAAGTATTCTAAACTCTCTCTCTCTCTCTCTCTCTCTCTCTCTATATATATATATATATATATATATATATATATATATATATATAATTAAATATTATTAAATAATTAATAATTTGAAGCACTTATTATTAATGCATTATGTGCTTCAAATTATTAAATATATAATAATATTTATAAATAAATTGCAGTTGTAATTAAAGTATAAATTAAAATAATATATTTATTTTACTTTTTATAGTCCAAGCACAATTTAGGAAAAGTCCAAGGCTCATCTGTGATTGAAAGAGTTAACGTTTTTTAGTGGGAGGAGAAAACAGGAAGTGGCCAAACCCTTTAACACGTCCGATAACTTCCCACAAATACACACGCACCCTTGTGGAACATGACATCTCTTCATGATCGAGGTGAATGAGCTGGGATGTAAACCAGACTGAATAATTGTCCATAATCCAGGAATCTTCTGCATTTTCATTATCAGATGCGCGTGTGATAATAATCACTGCAGCGGATCCGGAGCACACAGACTCCAGACATGAGTACAGTCAACAGTGAGGTGAGTTTATTACCTCCTCTCAAAACCTATTGTTACACACCTACTGTAGATTGTATGTCATTATTGTTGCGTTCAAATATTGGGGTGCCTGTTATGCCCAAACATGCAGTCTAGCACACTAGGCTTTGAGGCACTACCTGATCTAGTCTGTTTGCAAGTTTTGAGCTGGTTTGTCTTGCAGTTTGTTTGCGTGAAAATTAAGAACGTTAAAGGTGCCGTTTTGACAGTATGCGCACTACAGCTACAATAACTAATGAATTTGCTGTCATAATAGTTGTGTTTATTATTAACGCGGAAGCAGCTGTGCTGACGTCACAACAGACAAGATACTGTCTGTATGGAAGGGAATACTGTTTACTGCATACTGCGCAGTACATGCTGCTTATTATTAAAAAAACTGTACAGAAACAGTACACATAGTATGCTATAGTAAAGTTTTTATGTTCATGATATAGAGGAATTGGTTTGCTACAGTCATATATTGTAATAAAGTTTGCATAATTTCTTCACTTTTAGTAATCCGACTAAATGTAGATGTTTTGGCTGTTTACAGCTGATATTCAGCATTGATATTACACACATTGCCTAACATAGCCCACCTCCGAATATGCCTTCTCTACTATATAGTAGTTGAAAAAAAGAATAGTTTGCAGTACTTATAATACAGCAGGTGAAATGTACCCTGATAACAACTTCTGTCACATCTAAAGGACACTTACAGTAACTATCCCATGAGGCAAGTTGCAGGCAGTGATTGTTCATGAAAGTACCTCGAGAAACTGATTTTGGACAGATTTCTGAGGCAGTGTAATGGTTTAATGATCCAAAGCAAAATAAAGAGAGACTTGGTGATAGCTAAGTGAATAATTACTTAAATAGTAATTTCACATTTAAAAAAAAACGTGGGAAACGTTGGTCAAAATATACATTTACACACAACCTGACCACCAACCACAACTTTCAGAAGCCATCTTCACAGAATGGAGCTGTCACACAGAGGATTGTGGGAAATCAAAGGTAGCAAAGGATACATTGATGCTGCCTTCAATATTCAATCAGATGAAGGTATCTCAGGAGACTATTATTGGATTCGGACGTGCCTCGATTCCTTCCTACCTTGGAATGCATACTCCGAAGGCAGCACTTTTAAAGGGTTAGTTCACCCAAAAATGAAATTTCTGTCATTAATTACTCACCCTCATGTCGTCCCAAACCCGTAAGACTGTTGTTTGTCTTCAGAACACAAATTAAAATATTTTTGATGAAATCCGAGAGTATCTGATCCACACATAGGGAGCAACGACATTGCACCTTTTAAGGTAATAAAGACATCGTTAAAAACGTTGATGTGACTACAGTGGTTCATCCTTAATATTATGAAGCGACGAGAATACTTTTTGTGCACAAAAACAAAACAAAAACAACATCTTCTTTATTCAACAAATTCGTCTGTCCCATCATACTGCTACGTTATTTTCGTTGCAGAGCTGTTTTAACGTTGTCTTTAGTAACTTTCTGGACCTTAAAAGGTGTCAGTGTCTGCCTATGTGTGGATCAGATACCCTCGGATTTCATCAAAAATATCTTAATTTGTTTTCCGAAGACAAGCAATGATCTTACAGGTTTTGGACGACATGAGGGTGACTACTAAATGACAGAAATTTCATTTTTGGGTAAACTAACCCTTTAAGCTTTCGGACGCAGCCATGAATGACAGTGAAGCAATGCAACTGGTGCCGTAGGTCACATGACAATGACAACATGGCTGATGTAGTATGTCCAAATTGAATTCACAATACAAACGGATGCATGCTATATAGAACATACTATATCAAATGTAGTACCTACTCGGTATGCGATTTGGGACACAGCTATAGTATTTATCATTTTATTCTGGTTGTATAAATGCCATTTTATTGATACAGATATTGCACAGTATTCAACATGGCCAACATTTCTAGTTTATTGCTGGAATGTTTGGCATGAGTGTTTCAGTGCTTACAGACTTATTCTGGCCTTAAAAAGACTGTAGACTAAGAGAATTTAAATCACCTGTTCTCTATTACTTTGACCAATCAGTAAAGTCTAAGATAAACAACAAAATAAGCATCGAATTGTTATTTACTGAAATAACCAGAGCTGAAATATTTTCTGTTCCTCATTTGGCAAGATTTTACTTCATCATGATTTTAATCATTGATGGGAACAGCCATGTGATTCACTTCCCTGTGCTCAACAACCAAAGTATATGTAAATAATTTTCAGTGCTGTATTAATGCCAGGGATTTGCTCAGTGACCCACTTTATGAGGTGTGACCAAGTGTGTTTTTGGGCTGATCAATAGTGATCCAGGGACATTGCCATAATAATCATATTCCTGCCAAACACTGATTCAGAACATTTCCTAATAATTCCTATTCATTCTTGTTCTGTCACAAGAGGTGAAAGTCTAAAGAGTGAAAAACAATGCAAATTCACTGGTGAAAAGAAAATGACATGGCAGAAAAAAAATACCGCAAGTGTCAGTGGACGTCGCACGTGTCCCGCCAATCGATACCGACTGCAGAGACAGTGGACATTTAGGGCAATGATGTTATCCTCATTGATTGTGACAAAGGAAACATGAATGCGTTGTGGATGAACGTCACCATTATTTCCACCTCACTCTTTCCTACTGTTCTCTATTTTTCTGACCTGTCTAGGCAGGCGGGGCCCTCTAATCTAGCTTTATCCTGGATTATGTTGTTATGACTTTTTCCCGTTTGGGATTTGGTCGCCATGCGGGACGGGAATTTGACTGGAAGAATCTATAAAGCAGTGAGTTCATTCTGGGTGGAATCTAGATCTTTCCTGGTACTTCCAGACCATCTTGTTTGGCGTCACATAAACAGGGCAGGTCGAGCAGGTTTTGAGTGGGTGTACACAACACAAATGAGATTAGGCAGTCGGCTAATAACAGAGCCTTTGACTAATGGTGAGTTTTTACAGTTTTTAAATGCTTCTGTAATGTTTGCGTGCAATTCTACTGCAAGTTGATTTCAGAATGATGGTTTTACATTGTTGCCCAATTGCAGTTTATATTCTGCCCGCAGCGGAAACCGTTCTGACGTTAGAACTCAGAAAACGTTGCAATCTATCTGCCTCAACTGTGTTTGTTCCTCTCTTGTATCCTTCAGAAGCATGGAGGACGTCGCTTCACTGTTTCTGAAGTTTAAGGGCTAAACAATTACAGGAGGCAGGCATGGAGGCAGAAAGAGCCACGATCCACTGCAAACTCTGCCTGACCGACTGCCCTAAACCGGAGACCAGCACACTGCAGTCCTGTAACTGTGTGTTCTGTGTGCAGGTAAGAATATATCTGTCTTTAGCTTTAAAACTGAAGTGAACTGTCATGTAACAGAGTAGGTAGTTGCTATTACATACATTACAGAAGTACTAGCTCTGTAAGAAAATCATGTTTACATACATCTAGCCGTAAGCAGGAGTATATCTCTAGCTATGGTCTGGCTCATTAACACAAGGTAGTCTTTAAGGCCAGAAATATGGTAAACAAAAGCACAATTGTGTTCATAGTGGGGGAAGTTTTCTTTCACATGCCAGTTAAGATTAGCCAAGACCAGCCTATTTCTCTGAACATGTTTTGTTCCTCGGAAACAAATCTTGTGGGTTAGACTTACAAATCTTTAGACTTTTTGTGATTTAAAGCTATGTTTAAAGTTATTATTTTTTTCAGTGTTTAAATATTTTTTCCTAACTTCCATTCAATGATTGATTTCCCTGAAATACTCTATCCAAATATTGTTTCATCCTGAACATTGATCATTCTGATCAGGTTTGCTGTAGTTAACTAAAACTAAAACCTTATGAAAAAGTTGAAAAAAAAAACCTTAATCTTACATAATTTCTCATTTAACTTCTTGTACTAAAATAACTGAAACTGAAATAATTAACAAAAAAACTATATAGACTGTATAATTAGAAAAACATTTTAAACACAAAAGCTAATAAAATGACAAAAATGCACAAGAAAATTGCTAAAACTAACTAAAATGAAAATAAAAAATTTAAAAAAAAAAAAAAAAAAACCTCAAAAGATAAACAAAAACTATAATAGTTTTTATGAGTATAATTTGGTTTATAATAGTTATTGCATTGAGATTGTGATTATAAGTTGATGGGTTGCAAAATGTAAAAATTTGGTTGGTGTTTAAGATTAATGTATATTTGTTATCTTGCTATGAATATATATATAATATAATATAAAATATACAATATATAAAATATATATAATATATAAATATAAAAAATACAATATATACTGGAACTATTTAGAGTTGTATAAGGGGTAGGGAAAAATGCTTCATTCTTTTGTTTCATCCCGTTCCTTTTCGGACATATGCAATTATTGTTTATAGCACTTTATAGATATTGTTTTTTCCTTCTGTATGTTGTAACACACTTATTGTATTTTTACATTTTATTTTATGTTCATTTTTTGTTTGAAATAAAAATTATAAGATAATATGTCAACCAAAAGATATTATTATGATCCCAGAAAACACTGATCCTGGCACAGAAAAAAATGCTAAAATGTTGTGATTTTGGAACAAGACTGTCTGTCCAAGCAATGGATGATGGAGGGAGTGTTTTTAAAAATCTGTGTGTATAATATTTTTGGTAACATTTTATTTTAAGGTGACATAGTTACACATTACTACATGTAACTTACTACAATAATAACAGTAAAGTATGCATAATTATAAGTATCTAACCCTAACCGTCTCTAGAGTAAGTACATTTAGTTAATTAATATTACTTAGTACTTATTTGAGTAAGTACAATGTAAATACATCACCTTAAAATAAAGTGTAACCTTTTTTTTTTTTTTTATTATTATTATTAAAATGTGACACTTCAGATAATGAACTGTTAGCAACCATGTCTTTGCAGTGTTTAAGGCAGTATGTCCAGCTGGCTATTCGGGGAGGCGCAGGTAGTGCCATCACCTGTCCTGATCCGGCCTGCAAAAACACCGGAACTCTGCTGGACTCTGAGGTACTTCTGTCTGTCTCGCTCTCTGTCCTCCTTTCTCAGTCAACAACAGTTTCCAGTTCCATAGATCACGCTACTAATATTGACTGCGCAAACACTGTTGTTTACACTGACAACAGAAATCCTTCCACTACCAAACATCTGTTTTAATTAGTAGGGCTTACAGAAGCAAGCATCACAATAACTATTGCTCATACTTCAGGTTAGGGGTCTGTTCAAATCTCAGACCCCATGTACTAAAGTTAACTTGCCATGACATGTTTTTGCTATATTGAGAAGAGGTGTGCTATTACTTTTCTTAGCAATTAGACTTACAATATACCTGTCGGACAAAATAAAAATAAAAATCACTTACACTGAAGAAGGGTCCCTTATCTAGGAACTACACTACCGTTCAAAAGTTTAGGGTTAATACGATTTTTTTAATGTTTAAAAATCTCTTATTATTTCTTTGATCAAAAATACAGTAAAACAGTAATATTATGAAATAAATTTTGGTCAATTTGATGTATCCCTGCTGAATTAGGGTATTAATTTATTTTACAAAAAAATCTTAATGACCCCAAACTATGAAACACTAGTGTAAATGAACTGAGGCTTGGCTCATTTGACCACCCTTGGCAACCATACAGAACACCCTAGCGACTATTTTTAAGTTAAAATAGATCAAAAGTGAAACCACAAAAAAGTCTGATGAAATTTGTCTGGGCTTGTTTAGCCTGTATTGCTTTTGGTAACCACAGCATTAGGCTCAAGAACACAATAGCTTTATTTATCATGAATGTTTTCCAGCAATGTCGAATGTTTCCACAAATCCTAGTATTATTTTTTCCTCATGTTCTTAACCAACCTGTTCTGTTCAACCAAAAATATTACCTGTCATATTTAAAACTGGAATATTATGATTTATAATATTGATATATTCATATACATGCTACATTGAACGTCTTTTGTATGACTTTACCGTCTCTTTCATGTTGTATAATATTTATATATATTTTACTCAAATCAGTATTTCCTTTATTGATTCAGTATGTAGATGTGTGATAAGCAGGATCATGTGTCTATTTTTTTTGCAATTATGACCAGCTGACTGTATATTATCCCTTACATAAGAGCTAATTTCCAAACACAATGTCCTATTTGTGTGCTGTGGCTCAAACATGACATGTTCCAACATCACCTGAATATGAATTCATACCCTTCTTTTTTGTACAGCTCACCTTTTTTGCCCCTAGTGATCAGATCGAGCTCTATCAGCGGCTCCGATTCGAAAGAGGTACGTACTTAAGTATGCATGCATGTTTGTGCCACTTCCCATAATCCCTCTTGAAGGGTAGTGTTTTTGTAACCATCATTGGCAGGAACAAGCAGTTCCAGATAAGCGTTAGGGAGTGATAAAGACTACTAGACTGTATTTATGTCAGTCAGTGGTTTTTGCTGGATTTAGCTATATTCTGTTGTTTCTGTTTCTAGTTTAAAATATAAAAAATGAAAATTGACCAAAATTGAGTTATGATCAAAATCAGATCTTTTAGACTATGACCTGTCCTGTGATAGCCAGGCTTTGCTCAGATTCAGAGGGAAAAAACGAGTGTGAAACGAAATCAACATTTGATTAAAAAAACAAAACAAAACAAAACAAAGGCAGTACAGACAGTAATTTTACCACAGCAACAGCTTGCTTGGCACATTAACTTGGCACAACTTGGTACCCCGTTAATCAAGTCCTTTTGTATATTGGCGCCGTTTAAGGATTCTTTTTTCCAACAGGTTTCCAAGCACCACAAAACAATGTCTACTGATCTAGCACTGTGGTTCTCAAACAGAGGGTTGGAGCCTAGTAGGGGGTCTCAGCAAACTCCCAATAAATTGTTAGTAATATATTAAAATGATCAATCTTCAAATTAAAATAAAAAAAAGTAAACTGAAATTTATAATAATAATTATGATGATAATAATAATAATAATAATAATAATAATAATAATAATCACTATTGTTGTTTAAAGGGTTCATGAACTGTTGTTTTATTGTTTTATAATGTTTCCTGGGGGTCACTTATAATGTTAATATGCTTTTTACATCAAAAATTGTCATAATTTATAAATTAAAGGCATTTTTCCTACCCCGATTTTAGCTCTCTGGTTTGAACGCTCTGTTTTAAGGGGCGTGTCTGCTGTGAGACTTCAGTGTAAACGCCCACTGCTGTGATTGGCTAACATTTTTCCATTTCTCTCTCTTTTAGTGCGTTTTTACTATTACAGCTCTCAAGGTTAACTAATCGTGAAAAGTGTTGCATTACATTTAGATCTATGGCATTATATTTAGATTGTGGCATGAAAGGTTGCAGAGATGAACACTGTAGCCGATCACACATGTTGAGCGAATGAAAACAGTGATCTCGTCATTGCAACTCAATTTCTGCACACTAATGAATGCTTTCATCTTCACTAACAGAGCAAACATGATATAACTAAGAGATTCGTTGAATAAAACGGGAGTTTTGCGCGTCAGTCACTGATAAACTCACGCTGTTTGATTGACAGCTTCAGCTCGCACTGCTCCAACGATTGCAAAGGGAGCTTTCTTTATGTAATTTAATCACCGTTACACGCAAGTTGACGTTTAGTCACTGGTTTGATTTACTGACACAAAGACATCTGACTGTACAAGAATCATTACATATCAGATCAGGAATTGTAATTAACACAGTTACTTACATGTTGCATTACTGTCGACTCCCAGCACTGCACAGTATTTTGTAATCCTCAAAAGCATGTTTATTGCTTGGTAACTCTATCCGGTTTAGCACCACATAGGCATATGTTACTTAGGCTACCTATTCTATTGCATGTCATGCCGAATCAGTGGGCGGAGCTAAACAGGCAGTGATGAAGTAGGCGTTGATCTTCTTCTGCGGAGGCGATGCTTGCTGCCCTTTGACGTCATAGATCACCACTTTGAAAAACCTGTCGTTTGCTGGGTCTGGTGCCAATAAAAGCTTTTATTGAACTAACAAGGAAGTTTTCAGCTCTAAAACTTATATTCTTATAGTATGATGACCTCTTATATGTCAAAATCTCAAGGAAAATTTGATTTCTCATGTCATGACCCCTTTAATATATTAATAATAATTTTTAACTATATTTTTAATTGAAGAACAAAGTTCTTGAACTTCTGAAGTCAGAAAATTAATTGTGGATAATTAATTTAATATCAGTTCTCCAAGTTTCTGTTAATAAAAGTTTGTAAACAAGCAGAAATCCTGGAAATCAGGGAGCCTTCACCTGTTGTGTTGGTAGGACAATGAGAAGCCTTTCAGTCAAAAAGGTTAATAAATTAATAATTTAACGTGACTCTTTAGCGATAACCAAGCAGTTATTAAATTACAGCAACAACACCTTATTCTTGTCAGAAATTGAATAAGTTGAAAAAAATAATTTATGAACTAAATTAGGTCTTATTATTCCAACCAGTTAAGAAACTACAGAAACAGAATTGTGGGATATTTGCAGCAAGGGAAGGATGCATCTTTGCTGCCTTCAAAAAATAACCTGACGAAGTCATCTTATGCAAGATATTACCAGTGTTGGGAAAGTTATTTTAAAAGTAATGCATTACAATTGGTTACATTGTGTTAATTTTTCTCATCTGGGCTGGGTTGTTTGTTTGTTTTTATAACAACAAAAAAAGTTCTATTTTTGGCAAATGTCCTTTCACAACAAAAGTTAAATGAATAAGCCTCCGACTGAAGGAAATGCAAATTCACGTCTGTACAGTAGAGGGCGCAGCTCAAACAAAGCTTTCAGCTGCGCTGCCAAAGAAGAACAGAATACAGGAGAAGTAAATGAGTAAATGTATACTGACATTAACCCTGCGTTCCATTCAAAAGGGCTCATCCCTATGCCCTAATCCCTTCAAAGGGTTTACCCTCCGGAGTGAGAGCTTCGAAGGGATGAAGGGTGTAGGGGTCCAAAAAACGCACTTCTTTTGGAACGCACTTCTTCGTCATCTTAACAAGACAATCAAGGAGGAGTAGATTGTGCAAGCTGTGCCCTTTGTTTAACGTTAGTTTATATATTTATTTATTTTAGGTTTATCGCATGTAGGCTATATTGTGTCTATGTATTTGAAACATTTGAATGGACTGGTAAAGGGAGCTGTAAAGTATTTTTGTTGAAGTACAATGTCGTTATGACCATAATAATGTACCAAATCTAACTCGTATAAATATTACAGTAGTATAGAAAAATACTGTACATACATTTAGAGGTACAATCGAACTCTGAGCCTCCTGTTCCCATTCTGTGACGTCAAAGAACGTCCCTGTGCAAAGGATCATGGGGGCCCGAAGTGTCCATCAGTAGTACCCTTCGAAATCCTTCATTCAGAAGGGCCCTTTGAAGTGGCCAGTTTTGAGCACTTCGGTTTGGAACGACACTTCAGTATGGCAGCCATGATTATTTTCACTCCGAAGTGCCCTTCGGAGGGCGATATATCCCGTGTGGAACGCACCGTTAGTCTAGAACTAGTCTAGAATAACCATCATGTTTACACGGCACACACAACGCTTTTGCACTTACTCACGATTTCTCTCAACATGGGGACAGGAGAGCTGTCAGTCAATAACTTGCATTACTTATTTGAAAAAGTAACTTTTGACGTAAATGTAAAATGTGCATTATTTTACTATTTACTTGAAAAAAGTAATCTGATTATGCAACTCACGTTACTTTTAATGCGTTACCCCCAACACTGGATATTACATTGAATTCATGACTTGATAGCTTGCAACCTCAGTCTACTGTCTGCAAAAACACAAAAATGAGCTTATGGTAACTAGTTGTATATTTTTCATGAAGTTCAAGCAAGAGCATGCTGCTGCTTCTCTGAGTCTCAGTTCATGTCTGCCAGGCTCCAGCTCAGCGTAAACAATGAGCTTATTCATACAGCTTCTTCCACCGTCTCTGTCTGCATCTGAACCGCTCCCAACATGCTAGCGATCGTCTAGACAGTTTGTCATGTCAGACAGAATGTGTGAAAGTGAAGTGTGACTTTGGTATTTGCAGAAGTCTTCCTGAGTTGGCTTTCTGATTGTTAACAGTAAACCTCAAGAGAAAAATTGTCAATGAGGAAGTGAATTTTGCAAGCAAGTATAATGTCATTGCCGGCTTGGCACGGGTTTTCCTCACTCTTTCTTTCGGTGTCATTCAGGAGTTCAGTTGGACCCCAGTAAGGCTTGGTGCCCCATTCTGGACTGCCAGGCCGTGTGCAGCGTGACGCCCGGTACCGAAGGCAAACCGGTTCCTGTGCCCTGCCCCGTGTGCCATGCCGTCTTCTGCTGCGGCTGCAGAAGCCTCTGGATAGATGGTCATTCCTGCTCCCAGCACCAGCCACTGATGGCACCATCAGCAGACAGGTCAGTGTGACCCATTTCCACATGAACAAACAAGTGTTTATCATTCATAACACGGCCTCTAACTTTACATAAACATGCTCTGTCTGCCGTCTCTGCAGTGGACTGAGCAGCGCTGATACTGATGCAATGATTAAACAGTGTCCTGTGTGTGGCGTCTACATAGAGCGCAATCAGGGCTGTGCTCAGATGCTCTGCAAGAGCTGCAAACACACCTTCTGCTGGTACTGCCTACAGAATCTGGACGTAAGTGACTCTAGGGGTTTCCAAATCTTCTGCCACCAACACAAAGTTTTTTTGGACACTATGACAATAGAGATGCTATGGTGTTCCAAAAGTGCCATGATTTAACTGTAACAGTACCACATTAATGTATATACTTTTTGAAAATGGTACCATGATAATACCTTGATTTTTTAGAAATGGTTCAATTGTAAAAGCATTTTTTGCACTTGTTACTATATAATAATAATAATAATAATAATTATTATTATTATTATTATTAATTAATAAAATATAATACACTTACTATTTTTAAAGTTAAAAATTTATCAAATTCACAATACAATGATCCATTGTTAATTATAATATTGAACAATTTTAATAATAATAGTATTTTTAATAGTATTGATTTTAAATTAATAGTAATAATAATAATAATAATAATTAAAATATAATACATTACTATTTTTGAAAGTGAAAATAGAAAATTTATAGATAATAAAATAAAAAAATCTGTTGTTAATAATTATTTTTTTTATTTTAATTATAGATCAAATATTTTTATGAAATATTATTAAACAATTTTAATATAAGTATGATGATGATAATGATCTTATTATTGTTAAAATATAATAAACTTACTATTATTACAATTAAAAATTAAATTTCCTGATAAAATGGTCTATAATTGTTAACTATAATAATAATAATAATAATAATTTACAATTTTAATAATAATAGTAATTTTATTATTAATAATAATTAAATGTTTATAATACATATTATTAATTATAATTATTCATAATTAAAAAGTGCAAACAGTATAATATAATCATTTTATTTATTTTAATAATTATTTTATTTTAATATTATTTAAATATATAATTACATTTAAATTATATAAAATATTTTTGAAATATTTTATTAAAAATACATTTAATAATAATAATAATAATAATAATAAATATTTATTTATTTTTTGTTGTTGTTGTGCCATTTTTCATTTGTAAGCACGTTTGGATAAAAGCATCATGCTGAATGAAAAAATAAATATAAAGTCTCTATGGTTATAGGGCGATATATTCCTGAGACATTACGATAAAGGACCGTGCCGAAACAAGCTGGGACACTCCAGAGCTTCCGTCATGTGGAACAGGACACAGGTGAGCCGGAATGCCAGTTTGCATTTTTGTTTTTTTTCACCATGTCAGACGTTTACTGTTTTTCAAATGACTTTGATGACTAATTTTAGAAAGCACCTTTTGGAACATGATTTTCTTTTCCTCTCATTTTTATTAGCAAGATAAAGTTATCATGTAATTAGATGACAACTACTCCGTAGTGGCAAGATTCTGGTTAGACTTCATGTTGTTTGTGTGTTGTGATGTATTCAGGTGGTCGGTATACTGGTGGGCGTCAGCATCATCGTGCTAGTGACGTCACCACTGCTGCTGCTGGCCTCTCCCTGTATCCTGTGCTGTGTGTGCAAACCCTGCCAAGCCAAGAAGACCAAGAAAAAGAAGAAGAGGATAGATAAGAAGCCGTCAGATTCCACCGCATAGGAGAACTCTTCGTAACGAACATGTGTAGCATCTTCCACGTGCCAAGCCCCAGTCTCGCTAACCAGGTGCACAAGTGCCTCATTCTCAGTGCCTGGTAAATTCGGTGGATTTATTTTGCCTTCAGGTGCATTATGGGAAAAATAAACATGTTTATTGAATGGACAACATCCTCAAAGGATGGCCCTTTTTCCGCAAAGCCAAAACATTTGTTCATGTGTGCTATAGAGGTTACGTTAAAAATATGAATGGACTGTAGCAGTGAGTTCAACTCTTTTTGTTTCCATGTAGACCAAAGGCCCTGCTGTTCTTCTTCTGTACTATAATATGTAAATACTGTATTTAAGAGAGGGTTCTGTTCTGTGTTCTTTTTACATTTGATTTTTCTGCATCAGATATTTTATAACTTAATTACAATAAACTAAACACCTGAAACTGAGCAGCGAAACTGACCAGCTTCTCTTTGTTCATATGGTAAAAAGGTCAGAATTTAGAAAACAATATTTCACGTTACACACCCATAGGCATATTAAATAATATACACTATTTTTTCTGTCTTTTCCCATTATTTCTGTACAGTTCAATGAGTTTTAGAAACAAGATCAGTACTTTCAGGGCTGCTGCAATTAAACTATTTACTGAACAACGTGAAAAAGGAAGCATTTCTCACGGAGAAAACAGTTGTATTGTACTGTATTTCACCAGCTGGGGAAAATTACAATACAATTCCTGCTTGAAAGTGAGTCAATGTTTCCTGGTTGTTAAAACCAGTGTCTGTGTACTAAAACTTATCTAAATAAGGAAACAAAACAAAAAGAAACAAAAAAGTACCATGGTAACTGACATATTCCACGATAGTGTGACAAATCGATGATGTAAGTGGAATGGAAGACATGTAATATTCTTTTATGTAAAACCATGACTGTACCATGGTAAACTGCGACACTACTTCTTTGTAAAGGTGTCTAAATTGCTCTGCGTTAGATTAAAATTGGAATTGTCGTTCATTTGTAACGAAGTCAACAAATATTGAGTCTGAAATGCTTCCACAGGTTTGGGACATCTGTGCAGAGTAAAGCGAGAGAGACACCGTGTGGTTACAGCTGGAACTGCGTTACTGAAAATTACAAACAAATCAATGCAAAACAAGAATTATTCAAAGTGTGTGAGTTAGAGAGTCACAGGCTTTAAAGAAAGATATTTTAAAAAAAAGTTTAACTAACTAACAATAAACTAAAAAAACAAGTAATATGTATTTGGACCATACCTTGAATGCAAATGTAAGCAGTGTTGGGAAAGTTACTTTTAAAAGTAATGCATTACAGTATCGAGTTACTCCCTAAAAAGTAACTAATTGCATTACTTAGTTACTTTTTATGGAAAGTAATAATGCGTTACATTACTTTTGCGTTACTTTTCCTCACATGGGCTGGGCTTGCTTGTTTGTTTTTTAATAACAACAAAAAAGTTATTTTTTGTCAAATGTAAAGGCCCTTTCACACCAAAAAAAAATAAATGAAATGAATAAGCTTCAGGCTGATCACAAATGTGATGTTTATATTAAGTCATTTTTGCTTGTTAGTATGGTTGAAGACATTGGTTAATAAAGTGAGATTAAATACATAAAGTATATTTGTTTAATATACTTTGTATTTGTGCAATTTTCTGAGACTGCATTTCACCGTTTTTATACATTTTGAGGAATAATGACTTGTGCAAGTGAGATGAGTAAATGCTCACATTTAGACTAGAGCTACAATAACCGTCATGTTTACCCATGACGCCTCTGCACTTACTTTCGATTTCTCTCAACGTGACGACAGAAGAGCTGTCAGCCAATACATGGGAAAACAATGTCACTTATTTGAAAAATATTTTATTGTGAATTTACAAGCAATGCGTTACTTTACTAGTTACTTGAAAAAAGTAATCTGATAATGCAACTCAAGTTACTTGTAATGCATTACCCCCAACACTGAATGTAAGTCACTTTGGATAAATGTTTGACCATCTGATGCCATCACTGTACCATGGTACCACCACCACAATGCTTTTTGTTTTATAAGGAATGAAGGCACTTTTAATGAAGCCACATGAGCATTATATATAAAAATAGACACATTGCCATCCAAAAACTGTCAGATAATTGACAGCTATTTTTAGTTGTAAGAAATCATTGTTATTTTTATAGTCAAAAGCTAAATGGATACTCAATGAAATGCATCCCAAACACAAACCCCTAAAACCAGATGCTGTTTTAATACACATGATCATAATAATCAAATGCAGAAGATGTGAGGCTCAGGTGTGTGTGTGTGTGAGAGAGAAATATACAAATAATTTCTGATTTCTCAGCGCCTTGTTAATGTGTGCAGATTCTTTTGAACAGCAGCATTTGTCAGTCCTCCTGCAGAGCTGCTGTGGCTTTCAAACATCCTCAGAGAGCATTGAGCGTGTCAGTGAATCGTCATGATTGTGAGAGCATCTTCTTGACTAAACACTCGACTGTGAAGAGGCCAAACTCATTCAAACACACAGACGCTTGAGAAGCACAACACAGCGGCCCAGTGTCTCACATGATTACAGTGACTAGACGGGGGTGGAACTGTCATTTAGAACCAATTTTCATTTAAATATTGTTTATTTAAGTTTTTGGGTGAACATTTCATGGTTTTCAAATACAATTATATTTTGCACAAAGAAAATGACACCTATTTTAGGACTTTTTTAATCACGGTGATATTATTTTTAAGACCCAAAAATTAAAATAATGTGATTAATTACTCACTCTCATGTCGTTCTACACCCGTAAGACCTTCGTTCATCTTCAGAACACAAAGTAAGATATTTTGATTAAATCCGATGGCTCAGTGAGGCCTCTATAGACAGATCTCAAGATCCATAGACATATTTAAATCAGTTCATGTGAGTTCAGTGGTTCTACCTTAATATTAAAAAGTGATGAGAATACTTTTTGTGCGCCAAAAAAAACCGAAATAACTTTTCAACAATATGGGCTGATTTCAAAACACTGCTTCAGAGCTTCACAAATCGAATTAGTGATTTGGATCTCCTATCAAACGGCTAAACTGCTGAAATCATGTGACTTTTGCGCTCTGAATCACTGATTCGATTCTTAAAGCTCTGAAGCAGTGTTTTGAAATCGGCCCCTCACTATATATTGTTGAAAAGTCTTTTTTTTGCCGCACAAAAAGTATTCTCGTCGCTTTATAATATTAAAGGTGCCCTAGAATCAAAAATTGAATTTACCTTGGCATAATTGAATAATTAGAGTTCAGTACATGGAAAGACATACAGTGAGTTTCAAACTCCATTGTTTCCTCCTTCTTATATAAATCTCATTTGTTTAAAAGACCTCTGAAAAACAGGTGAATCTCAACATAACACCGACTGACCTCAATATTTGCATATGCCAGCCCATGATCGAGGCATTAGACAAGGGCAGCCAGTATTAACGTCTGGATGTGCTGAATGAGCTGAATCATCAGACTAGGTAAGCAAGCAAGAACAATAGCGAAAAATGGCAGATGGAGCGATAATAACTGACATGATCCATGATAACATGATATTTTTAGTGATATTTGTAAATTGTCTTTCTACATGTTTCGTTAGCATGTTGCTAATGTACTGTTAAATGTGGTTAAAGTTACCATCGTTTCTTACTGTATTTAAAGGGGCTGCAGCCTGCATCGGTGCATAGTTAATGATGTCCCAAAATAGGCAGTTAGAAAAAATAATTTAAAAAAATCTATGGGGTATTTTGAGCTGAGCCTTCACAGACACATTCAGGGGACACCTTAGACTTATATTACATCTTTCGAAATGAAGTTCTACGGCACCTTTAAGGTGGAACCACTGTACTCACATGAACTGATTTAAATATGTTTTTAGTACATTAATGGATCTTGAGAGAGGAAATGTCATTGCTGGCTATGGAGGACTCACTGAGTCATCGGATTTCATCAAAAATATCTTAATTTGTGTTCTGAAGATGAACGAAGGTCTTATGCGTGTGGAACGACATGAGGGTGAGTAATTAATGACATAATTTTCATTTTTGGGTGAACTAACCCTTTAATGCTTCCATAGTTTTTGTGGTGTGAGGATAAGGTTTTTTCTTTTGTCATCATGACATCATACTGACATCATGCCACACACTCTCATTTTACATATTTGTTTTTAACAGTTGTTCTGTATCCTTTCCTGCTGCAAGATTTTTCTGGTCTTCTTTATTTGGCAATATCTCTTGGGTTAAAGCATGGAAACTTTCAAATAAGTTCTGTATCAATAACAAAATTAGGGAAGTGTCTTATAAAATAATTCATAGCATTGATCCTACTAAGCATGTTTTGGAAAGATTTAAGCTCAATATTTCCTATACCTGTACATTTTGTGGACAAGAAAAAGAAACTATTTTGCATCTGTTTTTCCACTGTATTTACACAAGATTATTATTTTCTATATTAATAGAAAACTTGATTGTATGATACAATTTGTGTGTATTTGATGTACTTTTTTATACAGAGTATGAACATTTGAAATGTAAAGAACTACATATTATACATTTGTTTATTTTAGGGAAAATGCCATATACATAAGAAGAAGTGGGCTCAATGTAAACCATATTTTTCACATTTTATAAATGACTTTAAATTATATGCAAATCTTTTGGAACAAACCAAAAACAAAAAAAGCACTGAAAACATGTAATGCTCTGAAAGCACTGAAATTTATGTAACATTTCCTTCTTTTTTTTCTGGCAGCTAATGTTAATATGATAGTGTAAATATGTAATACATAATGTTCTTGTGGCAAAAAAAATAAATAAAAATTGTTTGTCTGGTCATCCTTATAACCGTACATCCTGTGTGATCTGGAACAGATTACTTCTGATAAAGGTGTGTTCTGTTCTGCTTACTCTCTGTGTGTGTGCAGATATGTATTCAATACTGTATGCATCATGTATACAATGTTCACAATGTATTTATTCGAGTTCATCAAGCAAAACAATGTAACAATGTTATCAGCCTGGGATTATGATATTATTTTATAATTTATTTAATGTATTTTCTGGACCAATCAACTTGTGATTGTTAATCTCAGCCTTTTAGTTTAACATATCAATATATTTTGTCACATTACATGTATAAACAAACAAAACAGTCCTATATAATAATGGCATTGCACTCATTGGGCTCTGGATTATTTATTCTCCCCAAATTAAAGGCATAAATGTATTTTTTAGCCCTTTAGTACAATCAATTCTTATACAACGTGGACATTTAGGACTACATGAAATGACGCTCTTTTCTCGTAACATCTGCCAAACGCAACCTCTCTGTGACATCACATCATACTGCAATCTATTCGCCAACCAGCAGCCTTGGATTGGCCAATGGCCAGATAGCGTGAGCTCTGCTCACCGAACCCTCGCAGCTGATTGGCTCATTCTAAACAGAGGAGGCGGGACGCTGCCGTCTACAAACTGCAAGAGGATCCGCGCCCTCATTATCATAAATTATTCAGCATCACCTAGAAGCGTCGCACTAACTCGACTGCACCTGGATACCTAATTTTTATTTATGATTATTTATAATAAGAGGCATTTGACTAAATTAATGCCCTACTTTACTCTGAAAAACGGATACTATATTTTTCAAAATAGCTTTTTCTTGGAATAACTCTAAAGAAAAGCACAGGTGATCAGAAAATAGACTTTATTGACATTTTTGAACGTCATAAAGCTATTATTATTCTTTATAAAGTGATTTTCGACATGTGGACCTTTCTTGGCATCGCAAGTTTTACTTATATCTATAAGAAATGTGATGCCCTGGTGAGTTATGCACCCAGAGAGCTGATAGTGGCCGCGCTGCTGTGCGTGTCCGTGGGGCTGATGTTCACGTGTCTCGGGCTCCGCGGACAGACCCTCAAAGCGCCTCAGTTTCTCCAGATGCCTCTCAAACTCTTGACTAGATTCTCTCCGACCAAAAAACTCTTCTCCATGTCTAGTACAGACAGCTGTAGTCGAACTTCTAAGAAGGTGAGATGTGTTTTTGATCATACTATGTTTCTGTTTTCATAGTTGAGCATTTAGTTTTCATGCAGTCAATTTCAACTTTCAAGAAATTAATATGATCACTGGAAATAATTCACAGCTAATAAAGAGTCATTTTGAGTTTTATTACAAACAATCAAATCAAATTGTGCGATCATAATAATAACAACAAAAATATAGTTAATTCATTAATTCTTTCATTCATATATATATATATATATTTTCGAAACATAAAACACACACTTATATTTCTATTACATTATAAGGGGACTATAAAGAAGATTGGTCCCTTAATTGGACTAACGAGATTGACCCCAAACATTTACAGAGCGATTACATAAGGAAATGTAATCTTAATTAAATCTAAATTGTATTTGGACATTGCACTAGGTGTTAGGGATAGAATACTACCATCTACAGGTTTGTGGAAAAACTTTAGGAATTATAGTTAAAGAAAGAAAGTGCAATGACCACATATCTCCAATAGAGGTCAATAGGGATTCATTTCATTTTCACTTCATTTTTCTTGATGTTTCAACTTCTCACAACTTTATGATATATTTTGTGAACATGCATGTTCCATGTTGCCTTTGTGCTCTAATATTAGTCCTTCATTTCTGTATGGAAATTTTCCAGATTTATGCCAGTTTTGATGATTTTATTGGATTTTAATTTGATGGATTTAAATGGATTTTCTATAAAAATGTTCTCTGTTGCAGTCACACACGTGTGTGTGTGATAGAGATAGAAAGTTCTAGAACCAGACCTTTATTTACATGTAAACATTTTCTGATTTATACTGGATTTATTTATTTTTTGAAAAATGAAATAATAAATTATTATTTTTTTTAAATTTTCCCATTTTGAATGTGGGGTCAATCTGACCCTGAGGACCTTTAACGGTGACCTTTAGAACAACCAAATCAAGCCCAGATTTTCTTTTCTTTTAATATTATTATTTAAAGGATTAGTTCACTTTCAAACAAAATTTTCCTGATAATTTACTCACCCTCATGTCATCTAAGATGTTCATGTCTTTCTTTCTTCAGTAGAAAAGAAATTAAGGTTTTTGATGAAAACATTCCAGGATTATTCTACTTATAGTGGACTTCAATGGAGCCCAAACGGTTGAAGTTCAAAATTGCAGTTTCAGTGCAGCTTCAAAGGGCTGTAAATGACACCAGATGATGAATAAGGGTCTTATCTAGCAAAACAATAAGTAATTTTCTAAAAAAAAAAAAACACTCGTTACAAACAGTAAACAAATATATATAGACCTTATGCCTTTTCGGGCGGTGCTAAATAAACTGGTAAACTTTATATCCGTAAATCAAATCCGATGAACTGTAATAAAGTGCTCTCACCTTCATTACTGCAGTATCCAGTATCAATCTGGAGACTGTAAGCTGGATCACAAACAGTTTGTACCGATCTATCCTTGTTTAACATATTTTTAGCACAACATCTGTTTTGTATTGTCCCTTTGTATTTACATTTGTTCACAAAGCAGTCCGGTGTGAAATGATTCACGCAGACATAAATTAATTTCGGTAGAGTTGAGGGAGCATTTTCTTCGAAAATTAATTCTCCTCGTCTTCAGTGGCTCAGATTTTGGGAGTAACTGGAGAGAGCTATGTGGATTAATCCACCAGCTACAGAACACCTAAAACGCTTGGGAGACATTCTCGTCAGTGCAGCAATGGCGGACTGTGTAAACTCACCGTGAACTCGCTCAGGGAGGTTCTATGTTAAAACGGCAGTATATGTCAACATTCGTGGGCGGGGCCTGTGGCTAATGTGATGTCACATTGCCAGGAACCTGCAAACAGCTTGTTCAGAGACACTGCTTATGATTTTTGGGTGGTTGGATTTTTATCATATAGGGTGGTTGTGTACACACACTGCCAACACACATTTATATCCAAACACCATGCAAAAGTGAATTTGCATAATAGGTCCCCTTTAAAGCCCTTTGAAGCTGCACTGAAACTTTAATTTTGACCTTCAACCTTTTGGAGACCACTGAAGTCCACTATAAGGAGAATTATCCTGGAATGTTTTCATCAAAAACCTTCATTTCTTTTTGACTGAAGAAAGAAAGACATGAACATCTTGGATGACATGGGGGGTGAGTAAATTATCAGGAAATTTTAATTTGAAAGTGAACTAATCCTTTAAAGATTTCTAACAAGTATTTTATAATATAAATAATATAATAATTTTAACTAGATGAGTAAATTTGATGACAAACTTTGATGTTGGCTTCACAAAGTCAGTTCTTGCTACCTGTTTTAACACATAGCATGTTTGAACATGTTGCTAGAATGATTAGCATTTTACATGCTTGTTTTAGCATGTTGTTAGCATGATTAGCAACTTATTAGCATGTTGCTAATTAATTTGAGAACATCTTGAACATTACATGAAAAAATACACAAATTATTATATTTAATTACATTTTAAGATTATATATATATTTTTTTATAAATATTCAATTTAAAAAATACAAATAAATATTGATATTTTTATAATAAAGACAGTTGTTGCTTCTTTCTAACTAGAGAGATGTAAAGCGAAGGAGGGCGACAGACGGTCAGTGCGATCAGGCAGAGGATCCCGAGGTCATTATAGTGGGTGCTGGTGTTCTGGGATCAGCCATGGCCGCCGTCCTGGCCCGGGATGGCCGGAGAGTCACGGTGGTGGAGAGGGACATGAAAGAACCAGATCGGATAGTGGGAGAACTTCTGCAGCCGGGAGGATTTCTGGCACTCAAAGAACTCGGCCTGGAGGGTACAGATCCCCTGTTTACGGTTACACTTCATCTGATCCTTCTATTAAATGCATGCTTGCTCAAATCCTCCTTTCATATTTTTGTCGTGTTTTTTGGATAGATCTTTAATATCCAAATTCACATTTGTAGCTTTGTATTTAACTTAAAGTCACAATCTTTTGTAATTTTCTGTTTGTCTTCTCTCAGGTACTGTTGAAGGTCTGGACGCCCATGTGGTGAATGGATATGTGATCCATGACCTGGAGAGCAGGACGGAGGTGGAGATCCCGTATCCCCAGCAGGAGAACAGCATTCAGGGTGGGCGAGCCTTCCACCATGGACGCTTTATCATGGGACTGCGTCGAGCTGCCCTCGCTGAGCCCAAGTAAATACCTGACGCCATTTGAAATTTCCATTTATGATTATGATCTTGCATGTCATGTTTATCATTCTTATTTCTAAGAATTATTCAAATCTGAAAGTGTTTTAACCACTGCCAGGAAAACACACATTTGCATAATATGATTTTTGACTAGACCTCATGTGATGAGATTATACAGTACCTTATTCTTCCCACCCACTTTTTTAGCAGCGCTGGCTCTGGAAGTATTTTTTCCATTCATTTTTCTCCATAGGGATTTCAAATTTCTTTTCTTTCCATGAATCAAGCCAACCAGCTATGATGTGAATCACAACATTACAAACTTTGATTTGAAGTTTTTTAAAATCGTACAAAAAGAAAAAGGTACAAAACTGTGTACTTAACAGCATTAGTGATAGAAAGAACTACAATCCCATGAATCATTGCAAACAGCATAATCAAATCAAACCGATTACATCATTTGCAGTTCTTCATGGAAGTAGGCAAAGCTAACAAGATGTTTTGCAGCATTTTGCTTGCTCGACTCTCTGATTGGCGTAATTTTCTGTACAGCATCATGGGTAATGTAGTTTTTCACCAGGAATTCTGCTGTTAAACACTTTTATTTTTAAAATAAGCTGAAATAATGCAAATACTACAAATTAACAAACTTGTAGCTTACAGTAAGGCTGTCTTTAAAGGTTTATAAGTTATCGTTAAACATTTTTTACTTCCGGAACTTGACTGTTGAACTCTATTGGCATATGGATCCATTAGGAACCTTTAACATCCACTGAACATTTCCATTCCACAAAAGGTTCTTTACAGTGGAAAAAGATTCTTTAGATTATTTAAATATAGCTGTTCTTTTAAAACTGTTTACTGAAATGTTCTTTGGGGCATCATGTGAAAATCCTTTTATTTGTAACAGTGTAGAACTTCTTTATGTGTTAGTGTTCAACTTTGTAAGGAGTCTTTGTAAGGGATTTTGTCTTTCTTCAAGGATTTAGAGACTGATCTGTTTAATATTATGTCATATTTGTCTAGTGTGAAGTTCGTGGAGGGAACGGTGACCAGCCTGGAGGAAGAAGATGAGTGTGTGACAGGAATTCAGTACAGGGAGAAAGACTCTGGGATGATCAAGGTGATCAAGCACACTGATACTCGATTGAAATATTTGTTAAAATATTTGGATGTTGTTGTATACAGTATTGATAAATGGATCATTGCTCTGGCAATCGTCCACAGGAGGTAAAATACTTCTGTAAGCTACACTGTTATTTATATATGTCATAGTTTATGATGAAATAAACTCTTTTTTTTCCACTGTAATTTTACCCTCTCTCTCTCTCAGGAGATCCATTCTCCTCTGACCATAGTCGCCGACGGCTGTTTCTCCAAGTTCCGTAAGAATCTGGTTTCTGGGAAAGTTAAAGTGTCGTCTCATTTTGTTGGATGCATAATGAAGGTAAATATAAGGGTGACGGTTGCATACTTCTGTTAAAATTCCCAAGCAACACAGTGGTTCATTGTGCGGTTATGTTCTCTTCCAGGACTCTCCTCAGTTCAAGCCCAATCATGCAGAGCTGGTTCTAGCTGATCCCAGTCCAGTGCTGATCTATCAGATCTCCTCCAATGAGACTCGGGTTCTGGTGGATATCAGAGGAGAGATGCCCCGAGACATTATGCAGTACATGACAGAAAAAATCTACCCCCAACTACCAGGTATCGGACTTAGACATTAAATACTTTTCATTACAGTTGTATTTCTATATAGAGCACAACACAATTTAAACATTTAGATAATAAAATGCTCACAAATATGTCTGTTTTGCTTACACAGAGCACTTGAAGGAGCCGTTCATGTTGGCATTGCAGAATGATCGCTTGAGAACGATGCCTGCCAGCTTTCTGCCACCCTCACCAGTCAATAAACAAGGTGAGCCATAGGGAATGACTCTCTATATACAGTAGTATATCAAAACACACCAAAGATTTGGATTTCTAAACATTTTTTGAAAGAAGTCCATTTTAGGCTGCATTTATAAGATCAAAAATACAGTAATAATAGTAATATTGTGAAATGTTATCTGTTTTCGCTTGAATATATTTAAAAATGTAATTTATTCCTGTGATGCAAAGCTGAATTTTCAGCATCATTACTCCAGTCTTCAGTGTCACATGATCCTTCAGAAATCATACTAATATACTGATTTGCTGCTCAAGAAACATTTCTTATTATTATTGTGCTGCTTTATATTGTTGTGGAAATCACTAACTAAAAAAAAAAAAAAAAAAAAAAAGCAAGGAAGCATTAAATTGATCAGAAGTAACAGTAAAATCATTTAGAATGTTACATAAGATTTCTATTTCAAATAAATCCTTTTGAACTTTCTGTTCATCAAAGAATTCTGAAAAAAAAAAAAAAAAAATTGTGTTGCAAATGATGACCCACCTGTCCTCCATTAGGAGTTCTGCTCTTGGGAGACGCGTATAACATGCGTCATCCTCTGACCGGTGGCGGGATGAGCGTTGTGCTGAATGACGTCCGCATCTGGAGAGACCTGCTAAAGAACATCCCTGATCTCTATGATAATACAGCTGTGCTCCAGGTAACCAGAAGATCTGATTGAGAAACGGCTAACATCAGATCCCTTTCATTGCTGCTCGTCACTGCAAATCATATGAAAACAAGAATATGTAACATCAACTTTGTTGCAAAACTTAGCGAGTTGACTATACTATAGGTTGATATCTTCTTCTTGATTAACCGAATTTAACAATTTTACTTGATATTTGTAGTTTTTGTGTATATTTATGCTTATTAGATTAGGTACAACAGTAAGTAAGTGTAAAGCCTTAAGCAGTAGACAGTAAGGCACCTCAGCAGGTTTTTAATGAATGAATGCCTAAATGCAGATATGATCATAGTGAAACTGAGAAATTAGATTATGTTTTTGTTGTCAGGCAAAGAAGAAATTCCACTGGGAGCGGAAATCATCTCACTCATTTGTAGTGAACATCTTGGCTCAAGCGCTGTATGAGCTGTTTGCTGCGACCGACAGTAAGTGACAAAACACATTCTTAAATCAGATCACAAGTAGACGAAGGAGACACGTTCATGTTTACACCCCGTGTCTTTATCTGTCTCTCTTATCCACTTTCAACTACTTCTGTCCTGATTTCTTTGAGGGGAGGGTCTATGGGTGGGTATTTTCTTTTAGATCTTTCGATCTAATGGACAAAATAAGTTTGCGCTAATCACATATGAATGGCTGGAGACGACAGAAAAACATATGGAGAGCAGCAGCTTTTGCTTCTGCTTTGATAGCAGCAAGACCACACTGTGTTAGGGTGCGTTCACACTTGTAGTTCGGTTCGTTTGGTTAATTTGGTCCGGACCAAAAAAAAAAAAAAAAAAAAAAAAAAAAAAACATTTAGTCCTGGTCCGATTAGCGTTAAGATTGACAATTTTATCATTGAACCAAAACATACCGAACCTTCAGGCATAGGGATACATTCACAACGTGATTGGTCGGATTTTATGACGTATTGCCTATTTTTGAGACGGAACTTACTGAACATCCAAAATAGTGCTGTTTTCTGAGGTAAATGCGCTTGTTGTGTGTGTGTAGCTGTCCGTAGCCTCCATGTGATGGTATTTTGGCCAGCTGGAAACTCGTGAAGAGCTTATAAAATGTGTAAAGTAGTCAAAACAGCGGGGAGAATCCCTCGGTCACACACAAACGATCTGCTGCGTGGAGACGCGCGTCTGATGTCTGTGATGGGCAAACTCGCATCTATGATGAGAAAAACCGACATTCTGTCCATTTTAGAATTTCGTCTTCCTTTTTTTGGTTTGTTTACATGTCTTTGGTCCGTGTTGCGTTCATATATCATTCGAACCGCACCAGAGTTCGTTTGGAAGCGGACCGAGACCCATCTTTTCAGCGGTCTCGGTCCGCTTGTTTGGTGCGCACCAGGGTTCGGATGGCAGCGTTCACATTCAAATGAACCGCACTAACCGAGCAATCGCACCAGGGTTCGTTTTAATCTAACCAAACATGACAAGTGTGAACGCACCCTTAGAAATCAGGAATGGTGAGAGAACATTGTGCTTGGTACGTTTTTCATCTTCGAACCAAACTTGGGTCTCCAGCCAACTAACAGTTTAAATCCCGACTGGTTAGAGCGCTTCCCATAAAGTTTAAGCATTAGGTCAGTAGGTGGTCTTTTGTGTATGTTCACATGAGCGTCTACACTACGAAAGCAATCAAGTCCAATGTGTTTTCAACAAGCAACTTCTTGCAATCTCTTGAATCCAACACGGAAATAACTTAAACTGCAATTCAATGACTGGCCACTAGAGACAGGCTCCAAAAGGTAGTCAATCTCATAGCCCCCCATGTTAAAATGCCCAACTTTACAACAGAAAAAAAATAAGTTTACAGCCTGGTATAAAAAGTGGTTTTGGTCTATATAGCTAATTTTGCCCTTCATGACAACTGTGAGGGGGTGATTTTTTTTTATAACTAATCTGTTTAAATTATATTAAACTCTAAAGTTCTGTATAATTAAGGGTGTGGCCACTTGAGTGACAGGTGTATTGCCGCTGTTGTCACTAATAGCTGTTTGTCTGGTGTCCGTTAACCACCACGTCCTGCCTCTTTGCCCATTTTCGGTTATCTGGGAGTGACGCGTGGTGACGCTCTGCCAAGATGGCGACGGCCGGCTCCGCCCACTTCAGAAACCTATGGGTGACGCCACGGACCATTGTTTTATACATTCTATGGTTTTCGACTATCTCTGGAAGTGGTCAAAAGTGGACAAGCTAAAAGCATTTTACACCCCGTTTACACCTGTAGTAAGCATCGTCCACTTGTGATCTGATTGACCAAAATGTATATCAATACCAGGTGTAAACAGGGCCCTAATTACTTTTTTATGGAAAGTAATGTTACGTTACTTTTGCATTACTTTTTCTCACGTGACTGAGACTCGCTCTTCCAGGCCGTTTCAAGTGTTTTTTTCTTAAAAACCGAGAAGTTCTTTTTTGCATTCAACAACATTTTTCAACAAATTGAAAAGTAATGTGAATTACTTTTTTTTTTTAAAGTAACTCAAATATTAATGTGTAAATTTATCAAGTATTATAAAATGGTTAGTTCCTGTCCTTGATTCTGATTGGTCAATAGCTGTGTTTTATTCACGATAAAACATGGCTAAGACCGCTTCACTCAACAGTTCTCTGTATCACTACGCAACACCCTTAACAACCACTCTTAGCAACGTAAACTGTTTGTTCTCAATTGATATTGTTCATTGAAGCTTACTGGATTATGTAGAAGAGTATTGTGAGAAAGAGATCGAGTGAGAGAGTTTATTACGTGCATTCAGATTTAGCATTTTCCTTCAGGTCAGTCTTATGTTCATAATAAAAAATCTGTTTAAATGTCAGTCCGCTGCAATATCTTGTCTTTTTAACAGTTAAGGGGTTTTCCTGTGACTGACAGTCAAAGCATTTGTCAGTTGCATCTTGTTCCATTTTCAAAACAATTCAGTCTTTTCAATGCAAAAGTCTTCACTACTAACTGACACACTCTTTACTGCCATCTAATGGCGTGAAAATGTAACTTCTGTTGCTGTTCATGGTCAGGGACTATTTTTTCCGGTGGAAGAAAGGCTTTTAGGGAAAGTTTACTTCATGAAAGTTGCATTGATACATATTTCTGCCTTTAATATTTGTATTGTGTGGTAACCGTTTTATAAAAGCAATAAGGTACTCGAGGCTAGTGCTATATTGTGAATAAATCACGGCTGAAGGGGTTACTCCGCTTCGCATCGTGCCTAACAACGCCCTTCAGCCGTAACTTATTCACGATACAGCACAGCCTCTACATACGTTGTTACATCAAAAAAGTAATCTGATTACATAATGCACATTACTTGTAATACATTACCCCCAGCACTGACTGTAGTTTGTTATATCTACAATTTCTGTTTATTTTCAGATTCACTGCATCAGTTGAGAAAAGCCTGTTTCCACTATTTCAAACTTGGTGGAGAATGTATCAATGGACCGATCGGCCTTCTATCCGTGTAAGTATTCACAAACAATCCGCCATTGAAAACCCATCTAAACCACATCAGTGTGGTCCTCAAATCAGATCTCTTTCACTTGTTCTTGCTGATATCCAAGATCCATCAAAGACACTGTCACACCACTAATCTCTTTTTTCCTTAGATTGTCGCCGAGACCCTTGACTCTAATCGGTCACTTTTTCGCGGTGGCCTTGTACGCCATTTACTTCAGCTTCAAATCTGAATCCTGGCTCACAATTCCACGAGCGCTGGTCAATAGCGGAGCCATCATGTACAGAGCCTGTGCCGTGATGTTTCCTCTCATTTACTCTGAGTTACAATACCTGGTTTACTAGGAAGGAACTGAAAAAGAAATTGATTTTTAATTTCTTCTGCCACTGAACGCAACACATCTGCCATTGGTGGCTACGTCCGAGTGCCTCATTTTCTTTGGGAAAAAGGGATTCCTGTCAGACAGAAGACTGCAAAAGGAACAAGTCTCAGATGAGGAAATCCTTTGGCTGTATTCTTCACATGGTGTCTGATATTAATAGTCAAAGACCCTGCCTTATATTTTTATAATGATGTAGAGAAATTTGCCTTGACCCGCTGCAATTAAATGAGGTGAAAAATCCTGTGCTTTATTTTAAAGTGCAAAATAATGATTAAACCACTAGGCTGCTCGACTTGTCTAAATGTTTTAATTGTTTTCAAAATACTAAGGACAATCAATGGGACTGCATCTCATTTGTAGTTTAAGCACTCGTTTTCCTCATGTCAGTGCTTTTTTTTTTTTTTTTCTCTCGCCGTTTCAGACTTTTTCAAATGTGTGTATGTGTCTTGATTTTCACATGGGCCTTCCATTATCAGTTTTGCCTTTCTCTGTTGTTTAAGAAGATTTCAAGCCAAGTCTAGTGATGTTACAAAAAATGTCATTTGTAATGAATGTGGCATTCTATAAAAAGTTAAATCATGTGTACATTTTCTGAAAGAGGACAAAAGCTGTAATGTGAAGATTTAATCAATTCCTGATGTGAGCTTATTCAGGCATGAGTGTGTGGTTATGACCTTGTCACATTTGTGTTCATAATATTTCTGGCTCAGTGTATGTAGCCACTCGACCGTTCTTTCATTTAATTTGCCCCTTTTGTATATATATATATTTGGAGTCGAATATAGTTTGAAGGACTGGAATGACCCAGAGACATTTGTGAACCTATTTTACAGGCTTTGCATTTTAACATCTCTCATTCTTTTATAATTGGATGTTGGTTTGTGGTATAAAATACTACAGTAAGATTTTGTGCAACTTACAATATGTCCACCAGGTGGCGCTCTTGTACCAGCAGGATGAAAATAACGCCACGAAAAAAAAGATTAAAAAACATACAGACTCTACAGCTGCATATACACTTTCCTCTCACAGCATCACAGGCCCTGCTGTCATAGTAGTTTGGACACCTGCTCAACATCCCATGTTAGTCATTAGTGTGAATGAAGCTGAACATATTTACTAAAACAGCAGCAGACTATAGATATAAACAAAGGTACATACAGTCAGAACTCTTAGTGCTTTTCTTTGAAGAAAGCCAATTGGAACGGTGTTGTCATGGCAACTGGTCCTACCCCCCTCAGCAGCTTCAGAACTCTCCTTTCCTAAAAGCACTGACCCTACCTTTTTGACACCTGTCAATCACCCTATCATTCTACCTCATTATCAAAGCACCAATTTTTTTTTTCTCCCATTTTTTCAAAGCACCAACTTTGCGCGAGTTTTATGACGTAGTTTGATGCGAATTCAAATTGCATTTAGATTTTGAGGTTCAAACTATGGCAATTCATCTCGCTATTGTCATGTCAAAGCTTGATGGAGCTGATAAAAACAGAGAGAAAAAACAAACAAAAATCAACAATAACCATTTGTGACAGTTGCGTGAAATCCTCGTCATCAAATCATCATCGTACACATTCAAATATTCCTGTTCTTATACATATCTCTGTAATTTTTTTTTTAAAATATAAATGTAAGTAATTTTTTTTTTTAAATCTATGAGGTAATTTTTGTTTTTGGTTGACGTCATGAATCCTGCAGACTTTTCAGCACCTCCCCTTAAAGTCCCCCTGAAATCAAAATTTAAGTTTTTTAGCTTTTAGTATGATTATGTTGGCCTTAAGGTTATGAATAATCTGGTGTGTTCCAAAACTATGACAAAATTCGCATTTAGGAGATATAAGCATTCGCACTTCAATTTCTCATCAAATCTTCTGTCCAATCAAATGCTCTCTAGAATCTGAAGTCCCGCCCCCTCCTACACTATAAACAGACACCGAAGCTTTAATCTGTCATTTGTTCATACATTTACTAGTTTCTATAAGGTGAATTCTATATTCAGACAGTATAAATATGCTTTCCATTGACACGAATGAAGTCCGTTTTCGCATTAGTGTCACATGAACCGCCGCAACGCGAGCACAGTCTGCTCCGGTCCAGAGACACGAAAGCACAGGGTGGATCATACATGCACGAGTCGGCTCAGATCACAAAAGGTATCGGACCCATTTGAATTCTGCACAGAATGCTGTATATTAAAATGATATAAAGGCCGTTAGGAGGAGAAATGGTTAGAGATTAGAAGGAAACGGAGGTTTTACCGAGTTTAACGGCTCTGGCCAAGCAGTGGTATAAACAAAACGCTATTGGCTACTTAAAAAAAAAGGACGGAGCTGTTTGATACATTGCCTTCTTCCTGTTTCAGTTGAAATGACATCAACACATTGAATAAAGCTGCGCGTTCCAACACTCTTCAGTGGGCCTTTACACTTAACATTTACATCATATCATCATATTAGTTGTAATACTCGACTTGTTCTGAATATTATTGATTATGATGAAATCAAGTCTGATGCAATTATCTTATTCCTCAATTTTTATAAGATCTTCGACACTGTAAACAAAGTCCCTAGTCTTTGACTGTGAAGCACCAGTTCCTTCTAAACTCTTTAGAGGCTTTTGGATTTCCCTCAAAATTCGTAAATATTGTACAAAGAAATAGATAGTTGTATCATTTTAAATTCACGTAAATCACCAAGGTTTCCTATTCTTCACGGAATAGGTCAGGGTTGAGCCCCTAATTTTTTATATTTGTTGTAGAAACATTATCTATAGATATTTTGCATAATTTTTCTGTTCTTGATATCTTTAACAGAGAGATTCAAATCTCAAAATTAGTAGATGATACTACTTTATTCTTGAAGGATAAAGAGCAAGTTTCTCCAGTCTAATGCCTTCTCTAACCCTTCTGGGCTCAAACTTTAATTTATTTAATTTAGTGTGAAATTATTTGCTTATTTGACACTAGGAACTGAAATTGAAAATATACCAATTAAAAATGAAGTGAAATATTTGGGGATTCATATAACGAAAAATTTAATTAGTAGACAGTTTCTGAATTTTTAACAAAATATATTTTTGATAATTGGCTCCAAAGAGATTTATCAACTTTAGGCAGAGCTTTCTTAACCAAAACAGAAGGATTTGTCTTTAGCTGTAGATAATCACACCTCCAAATTTTTTTTTATTGATTTTATTTGGGGTAATAAATCTCATAAATTGAAGAAATATGTTTTTAGCAAACAAAAGAAGTAATGGGGGTCTTGAAGTCCTGAATTTTGATGATACTAACAATACATTTAAAGTTAATTGGTTAAAAAGATGTATTCTATGTGGTATTTTATTCCTAATAATATATTTAATAGGGTAGGTGGCCTCTCTTTTCTGATGAAATGCAATTACTCCACTGGTAAATTACTTCCACCCCCACAAAACCATCTTATGGAATAATTTGGATATTAAAATTAGAAATAGACCAGTCTTCTTTGATAAATGGTTTAATAAAAACAATTTATGTTGCTGATCTGTTCAACTCTAATGGTGATATATCTCCTGAATGTTTTATGAATATCCATCAATGACCTGTTCTGTTTAAAGAATTTACCTCTGTTATAAAGGCAATTCCTGATGGATTAATATGTCTGATGAAAGCTTCCCTTACCCACGAGTCATGCTCAAAACAACTTTCACAGTTATGTTTGGGAGGTGTTTCACTTTTAAGTAAAGAATTTAATAATACATTTATTCATCAACTTTCTCAATTTCGAAACTCAATTTCTCCAAAAGGGAATTTTTTTGGGGGGTTCTAAAATGGATAACATTCAGCGGAGGAAAACAAGGTTATTACCATATAAATACTGTATACCCAATAAAGTGAAGGAAGTGCATTTTAAAATTTTGCAAAAATATATACCCTCCTTGTAATGCTTTTGTGTCAATATTTTGTGATGTAGCCAATATATGCACCTTCTGTTTCATCACTTTTCTGGAAAGATTTGAGTTCCTATTGTTTTTCTAAAGTTAATTTGAGCTGTAATTTACACATTAAAGGGATAGTTCACCCAAAAATGAAAATTTGATGTTTATCTGCTTACCCCCAGTGCATCCAAGATGTAGGTGACTTTTTTTCTTCAGTCGAACGCAAATTATGATTTTTAACTGCAACCGCTGCCGTCTGTCAGTCAAATAATAGCAGTAGATGGGAACTTCAACTATAACAGTAAATAAAACTTGCTTAGACAAATCAAAATTAAAACCTGCGGCTCGTGACGACACATTAATGTCCTAAGACACGAAACGATCGGTTTGTGCGAGAAACCGAACATTATTTATATCATTTTTACCTCTAATACACCACTATGTCCAACTTCGTTCAGCTTCCTGTTAGTGAGGTCAAAAAACGCGTTCTGAAGACGGAAGTGATGTCTCGCCCATATACTTCAATGAGCGCGAGACATCACTTCCGTTGTCAGAGTGTCATCTGACCTCACTAGCCGGAAGCTGAACGAAGTTGGACATAGTGGTGTATTAGAGGTAAAAAATTATATAAATACTGTTCGGTTTTTCGCACAAACCGATCGTTTCGTGTCTTAGGACATTAATGTGCCGTCACGAGCCGCAGGGTTTGATTTGGATTTGTCTATGGAAGTTTTTTCGACTCTTATTGTTCAAGTTCCCAATCACTGCTATTATTTGACTGACAGACGGCAGCGGTTGCAGTTAAAAATCATAATTTGCGTTCTACTGAAGAAACAAAGTCATTTACATCTTGGATGCCCTGGGGGTAAGCAGATAAACATCAAATTTTCATTTTTGGGTGAACTATCCCTTTAAGGATGTTGTTTGCTTTTTTGAAAACCAAAACAAATCTTTAGAATCTACTGTTAACTTTCTTTTCAAAATTGTTTTCACAAATAAAGGTTTCTTAGGAAAATACCTACTTTTATAGATTTTTTATGTGAAGTAGAACATTTAATCAAATCACTAAGAATAATTAATAAAAAAAAAAAGAAAAGTATTTCCTTATTGAAGAGATATGAGATCTTTGATTAGTACTTGTTTTGGTGTTTTTTGTTTGTTTTTTTGTCCTCTTCTCTTTTGTTGTTCTGTTCCTGCCTTTCTTTATGTCCCTAAAAAAGCTATTTAAATGTATCTTTCTCTTTTAATGGTCATTGTCATTTTTGATTTTCTTCTCTTCCATATGTTCAAGATGACTTTGGATGTATTGTTGATACATTCTGTGTAATGTATGCAAAGTTGTATTTCATTAATGTCATCTCTAAATTGTTTGCAATAAAAAAAACCTTCCCCTTAAACCAACTGTTAAATAGAGACTTGACGATCCACTCAATAACCAATGGATGAAATTATGTTTTTTTTCCCCACCCAATGAATATGCTGTTGTTTCACTAAGAAATACGACATACAAGTAAAATAGTGTTTCATGTTGACAGACTCCCCCCTAAACCAAATTTAGGACATGTACGCCTGATTGAACCATTCATTTCTCCCCTTACACAAAAGTGCTGTGGTGATACTATTGTAAAGATATGTTTTTGGATGGTAATGTCACGACACTTTGATATACACACCACAGGCTATTCATATAACATGGCATTTGCATGGAATTACCATCCAAAATACTATGGTATTAGGATGAGTCAGAAATAAAAAAAAAAAATTTGCTTATTCAGTGGTGAAGAGATCAAAGAAAGACGTCAGAAAATAAAAACAATAAAAGACCTGATTCTGTCCCAGGTTCCAACAATTTATTAGTATTCATTGTTCTTTATACATCACTGTAACATTATATTCCGGTGAAGTAGATTAAGGATTTGTTTGCACTTCTCGTCTGCAACTCTGGAAGGACGTATGTGCTCCACTCACTGTGTGCACAGTCAATCTACACACCAAAAAAACCCAAAAGACCAAAAAAAAAAAAAAAAACCAAACAAACAAACAAACAAAAAAAAAAAAACACCCTGCTGGGACAGGACATGTAAGAAGAAGAGAGTCCGTCACATTCGACCCTGTGCTCGACCACTGAGATGCCCGTCCGGGGCTTTTCCTCTACACAGTAGCAGCAAGCTCTTTATAAACGATTAATTTACTCTATTATCTAAAAGACAAACAAAAATATATACTGTACTGCTACTGCTAATGAGGCCTGAAGAACCTGGCTTGAAACTAGATTAATAAAGTGCGAGAAGCAACCCACCAATCCACACACTGTATATTCATTTATATATATATATATATATATTTATATATAGGAACAAATCTACTATTTTAACATTAATTTACAGGGTAATATACATTATATTAGTAACAGCTGAGAAATCAGCACAAAAAAGATCACTGTCACACTTAACAGCAATATATATATCATTATATATATATATATATTTATATTATATATATATATATATATATATATATATGAATTTATGTATATATATAATCATATACATAAATATAGAATTGTCATTATATTCATGAAAAACAATTAAACCACATCTCAGGCTTTTCAAATGATACCCAGAAAAGCAATTCATCCGTCAAGACGTAAAATGTCTCTTGGAAAGAGAAACGGGGAAAACAAAAGTGCCCCGTCTGGATTATTTGAGGTCACAGGACAGGAATTTGCATATTCCACAAATCTATTGCGACACATTTCTGCCTACGAACAGTAAAAGTCGGCCCTTCCGAAGCGGAGGGGTCAGTGTTAGCCACACTCACACGTAAAACCCACTGAACAGAACATTACGACTATGGGGTTTCCGATTATGTGCTTCGACATGGTGTGCTATGATAGTGAACGACAGAAAGACTACGAATTTCACGACACTTGAATATTTCGCCTCAAAAGAAACCACGGATGTCTTCTCGCGGATGCCATCGCGATCCAAAAATGCATATTCTTCTTCCTCTGACAGCAAGGGAATGTGTTTTCAGTTGTTTACTTTTCTTTTTCTGTAGTAGTTTCCCCCCCATCGATCCCCGGGTTGCAGTAGTGACATCCTATTGGCTAACATCGTCTTTTGAACAAACTCCTGCCGCTTCGGCTTAGGTAAATCGGACTATGGCAGTTCTCGGACAGCCCAAACCCGTGCCGCCACCACCATCATCATCGTCATCTCCACTCAATGGGGGTCCCATGTTATATCCTCCCGTTCGTTATTGACGCTGCACACGGCTTGAACAAAACACACACATACTAAACAGCACAAAGAAGAGCTCTGTATTAAATGCAGGAGTAACATACGACAAGCGCGAGTAACAGTAGCGTCCGTTACGGGCTTCCTGGGAGCCGTGGTGATGTGCAGTAAGGTTTGGGATCTGCCTGATGTCCAATTCCTCTCTCCAACCTACAACATAAAGGTACCTCCCTGTAAGCTGCTACTCGAACGACCAGATCTCAATATCCTGCACGAAGAAATCCTCCTTCATGGAGAGCATGGGATTCCCGAAGGTTTTGCATGAATGACTCCTGCCGTGATAAAGATCCCCGTCCAGCCAAAGCCCGAATTCACCACTGAAAGAGAATGAAACATTGTCAGATGAAACCTTCATCCTCATGTACATTAAATGGACATGGATTTTTTTTTAAATGAAACTAAAGGACTGTGCAAAACATACTCTACACAAGTACATAGACACTAAACTTTCTAGCAACGTAAGCTCATTTTCATCTGTCGTTGCCTTCCGAAATGTCATGATGCAAATGCCCTTCCGAAGGGCACTACCGTTGAAAAGTTTGGGGTCATTAAGATTTAGGTTTTTTAATACTTTAAACAGCAAGGATACATTAAACTGAACAAAAGTGAGAGTAATATAAAATAACAGGAATTTATACTGTTATAAAAGATTTCAATTTCAAATAAATGCTGTTCTTTTGAACTTTCTTTTCATATAAATCAATCATGCTTTTTACAACAACTCAACTGTTTCCAATATTGATGATAAGAAGAAATGTTTCTTGAGCAGAGATTTCTGAAGGATCATGTGACACTGAAAATTCAGCTTTGCCATCACAGAACTAAATTACATTTTAAAATATATTCAAATAGAAAACAGTAATTTTAAATTGTAATAACATTTCAAAATATTACAGTTTTTATTGTATTTTTGATCAAATAAATGCAGACTTTTTTCTTCTTTCAAAAACATTAAAATAGACAGTATAGCTAATCAAGTTAAATTGTCAACGTTTTTACAGTTAGCTACCTGAAAGTGAAAAATAACATCTGCAGACATTTGAAGAACAATCTTACGCCTTTAGCACTGAGATTTGTAAAGAAAAAACTTGCATGCTTAGTTTGTGCAATGAGACAATGACTATGTGCTGGTCTTACACAAGCTAATGAAAATTCACAACATCATAAAATTAAAGGGATAATTCTGTCATTCACTCACCCTCAAGTGGTTCCAAACCTGTATGAATTTCTTTATTTCGAAAAATGTCCATAACATAGGTTGATGGGCCCCATTGACTTCCGTAGTATTTTTTTCCCTCCATATTATGGAAGTCAGTGGGGCTCATCAACTGTATGGTTACCCATATTCTTCAAAATATCTTGTTTTGTGTTTGGCAGAAGAGAGAAATTCATAAAGGTTTGGAAGGTAATGAACTTTCATTTTTGGGTAAACTATCCCTTTTAATTAAAAGTGCCCTGATTTACTGACCTTCCTCCACCAAAGGCTAAAGAGTCCATGTCTCCTTTAATGAAGAACAGATTATCACCAGTCCATTTGTACGCCTGCCAGTGAGAGAAACAGCATTTTAGAACAAGAAAACACAATTGGTCCCTCTTGTTCAGTTTATTCAGCACTGTTTAAATCCTGCAATGAAGTTTGCTCTTTGATTATGAAAATGCCAAATGACAACCACAATAAGAATTAATTTCAAACTGACAGCTTATTCTGCCTGTAATGAAAATGAATGGATAAACTGAACACAAACCTCAAACTCTGGATAGAAGGTGAACAGGAAAGTCTCTCCTGTGCCGTAGAAACCCTCGCTAACTTTGAAGGGTTCTGAAGCCAAAGCCCCGAATATCTACAAGAGCACAGAATCTAGATCAGATTAGGAACATCTTTATGTTGCTCCTGGTCACATGACATTCAAGAACCGATGGCTTTGGTGTTTTTCCAATGTCAGATTGTGTTGTAGTCTGAAACTGTCTCTTGTGAGAGATAGTGAAGAGTCTGACCTGTCCGTCACTGTCTTTGATGACCAGCAGCATGGGCGATTCCTGATCCTGCATCGCCCGGTACAGCGACTTAATGCTCATGCCATGTTTAGATGTGCTGTAGGCCAGATTCCAGTGGTAACCGATGGTTCTAGGCGGGAGATGTTTCGCCAGCTGAATGAGAAACAGGAAATAAGTTCAAGATAATCCATGGCTAGGCATGCATTAAACAATTTTAATACAAGACTGACGTGGAGACAAAGAACCACTGCCGACCAGGGGAGATGAAAAACTTAAATTAAATAAAAAAATGAAATATTACCTTGGCAACTTTGATATTTTTGATAAGTTTACGTTGAAGCTAACTAACTGGAAATAAATAAAAACTTTAACTAAAACTAAAATGAATTAAACCTAAATAGTATATAGTAATTGGACATCAGGCAGGAATTATATATATATATATATATATATGTATGTACGTCAAACCAAAAATGATTCAGGCATTTTTTTTAAATATATTTTTACTAGTGGGTGCAGGACACTATAGTTCATTTATGTAAGTGAGGATAGCAAAATAAAGTAAAGTATGACATATTATACCCAAAAATTCTTCATACAGTGGACTACCAGTAAATTATCATCAATTTGGAACCAAAAATGATTCAGACACTTTGACCTGACCATGTTTTGCTTAAGTGTGATCTGACATAATTAAGATAATTTTACAGTTTAACTGAGATCTTGTCATACTTTATTACCATTTTTCTTTTAACTATAGTAAATAAACTGAAATACTGTATATAAATTATATATATATATATATATATATATATATATATATATATATATATATATATATATATATATATATATATATATATATATGAATACAAACTGTAAAAACGCTGTAAAAATTGTGAATAAAAAAGGAATGAAATAATTTACAAATCTCATAAACTTAAAAATAAAATATAGATAACATATCAAATGTTGAAAGTGAGACATTTTGGATTTCATGAGAGCTACACATTCCAAAAAAGTTGGGACAGGTAGCAATAAGAGGCCGGAAAAGTTAAATGTACATATAAGGAACAGCTGGAGGACCAATTTGCAACTTATTAGGTCAATTGGCAACATGATTGGGTATAAAAAGAGCCTCTCAGAGTGGCAGTGTCTCTCAGAAGTCAAGATGGGCAGAGGATCACCAATTCCCCCAATGCTGCGGCGAAAAATAGTGGAGCAATATCAGAAAGGAGTTTCTCAGAGAAAAGTTTCAAAGAGTTTGAAGTTATCATCATCTACAGTGCATAATATCATCCAAAGATTCAGAGAATCTGGAACAATCTCTGTGCGTAAGGGTCAAGGCCGGAAAACCATGCTGGATACCCGTGATCTTTGGGCCCTTAAGACGGCACTGCATCACATACAGGAATGCTACTGTAATGGAAATCACAACATGGGCTCAGGAATACTTCCAGAAACATTGTCGGTGAACACAATCCACCGTGCCATTCGCCGTTGCCGGCTAAAACTCTATAGGCCAAAAAAGAAGCCATATCTAAACATGATCCAGAAGCGCAGGCGTTTTCTCTGGGCCAAGGCTCATTTAAAATGGACTGTGGCAAAGTGGCAAACTGTTCTGTGGTCAGACGAATCAAAATTTGAAGTTCTTTTTGGAAAACTGGGACGCCATGTCATCCGGACTAAAGAGGACAAGGACAACCCAAGTTGTTTTAGCGCTCAATTCAGAAGCCTGCATCTCTGATGGTATGGGGTTGCGTGTGGCATGGGCAGCTTACACATCTGGAAAGGCACCATCAATGCTGAAAGGTATATCCAAGTTCTAGAACAACATATGCTCCCATCCAGACGTAGTCTCTCTTTCAGGGAAGACCTTACATTTTCCAACATGACAATGCCAGACCACATACTGCATCAATTACAATATCATGGCTGCGTAGAAGAAGGATCCAGGTACTAAAATGGCCAGCCTGCAGTCCAGATCTTTCACCCATAGAAAACATTTGGCGCATCATAAAGAGGAAGATGCGACAAAGAAGACAGTTGAGCAACTAGAAGCCTGTATTAGAAAAGAATGGGACAACATTCCTATTCCTAAACTTGAGCAACTTGTCTCCTCAGTCCCCAGACATTTGCAGACTGTTATAAAAAGAAGAGGGGATGCCACACACTGGTAAACATGGCCTTGTCCCAACTTTTTTGAAATGTGTTGATGCCATGAAATTTAAAATCAACTTATTTTTCCCTTAAAATGATACATTTTCTCAGTTTAAACATTTGATATGTCATCTATGTTGTATTCTGAATAAAATATTGAAATTTGAAACTTCCACATCATTGCATTCTGTTTTTATTCACAATTTGTATAGTGTCCCAACTTTTTTGAAATCGGGTTTGTAAATATATTTATATATATCCTCAACATGTTTGTGTGCAGCGGTCTCTGTGTCGTCCAGTGGGTCCAGGATTTCCCAGCGCTTGGAGGGCATTGAATTACTCTGCGTAATGACACAAGTTTATTTGATTTACCAACAAAATGGGCCTACGTCTGAATAAAGGGGTCTGCGAGAGGCCACCTCAGGTGATCCATTCACAGAGCGCTGATGCGTTTGAAAGTCGGGCACCCCCAGGGCACAATGACTTAAACCTCATAACCGCACAAAACCTCTGAAGCTTCACAACAAAACACACTGCAAATGGCACAGTAAGATCAGATCAAAAGACCAGGCTGTCATGTACGAATATTACAGCAATGTCCCGGACAACTGCAACATTTACTAAATAGCAGTCAAAAAGTGTATGAACACAGTCATGCTGTATTTCTGGATGAGAGTTGAACAAAACATGATTGCTGTAGCGGCAATAAAAGTAATGACTTATATTTTGGTCAGTTTCTGTGTTTTTTTTTTATTATTTAAAGTATTTTATACTATTTAGTATTTATTCATATATTTAAATAGCTTGTATTATTTTAAATTTAAATTTAGTTTACAGTTTAATAAATTTGTTATGTGCTACTGTTATTTTTATTATTATTTTAAATATTTGTAATTTATTTAAACTTGAACTTATTTTATTTCAGTTAGTTGCCAAAGTAACATCTCATTCAAGAACACTTGGGCACATTCCCTCAACAGTTCCTTATTGAATGATTAATTTAAAAACAAACAACTCAAAAGAGTCATTTGTTCATGAATCAGACTACACTGTATGCTTTTTGCACGCATCCAGTGAAAAACAGCAATAAAAAGACATGCAGTTTATTAATAGTCTTTGTATTATTTTGTGCCACCCAGTCTGTCTCATCAGATTTAATTCTGACTACAAGCTTACAACTCAGAAATAACTACTTCTTTTGGCACTATAGAGGCACAGCAGATCATTCTGTTCTAGTCATATTTTTTTAAAATAGACTTTTTATGGTGAACCAGTTCTTGATTCCCAACCCTAGTCATATGAACTATTTTTAATGGTGTTTTTATTTTCATTCACTGTCAGAAAATATGTGCAAGAATTGTATCTTTAGGGGTACAACAGCTTGTCACTGGGGCGATACACACTTTTATACTTCATCTACCTCTAAAGGCCAATTCACACCGCACTGACAGACAGCAACAGATACTTTGTCTGTTTTTTTTCGGATAAGCCTGTTACCCCTGTCGGAGTCTGTCGGAGCTTGTTTTCACCAACAGAACATGGTGAATCAGAATGAGAATATCTGAGAAGCGACATGCTGTAATCTGGTAAGTGTCAGCATTGGTCTGCATCTGTCAGTACTGTGTGAATTGGCCTTAAAGGGTATTAGTAGTTTTTCTTAAATGGAAAAGAGTAAGCATTAACATTCTGCTAAATTTCTTTTTTCTATTCCATGGAAGAAAGAAAATCATAAATGTTTTGAACGACAAGAGGGTGAGTAATCATTTTTTGCTCAAGAACCATCTCTTTCACTTAACCAATCGTTTTTATGCCCTTGGCCATAACATGACAAGGGAATAAATCTGTCTGTTAACATGTCTGAGACCATCCTCCGGTTGAGGATCAATGACCGGTGAACAGCAGGGAGGGATGGCTATTTTTGGGCCAGTGGATCGATGAAAAACTGTAAAGCTTGGAGCAGTGGGCAGATTTCTTTCACAGCAGCATCATTGTGCACTTACCTTCTCAATCTTCTCTGCCTCCAGAAGGTCACTGGGTTCGTTCAGGTTGGGCTTGAAAGTCTCCGGCTCCAGGCTGGCGGTGATGGACGTGCCATGTTTGGAGTTCACGTCCTCCCTTGTTGTGATCTAAAGACAGAAGACACCGTTAGCAAACCATCTAGTGCTTCTTGCCGTATAAATCTGAGAGTATAACAAGGCATGACTATAGATATTCCCTGAAATTTACCGATAACCTCTCGCAGTAGGGATTTGGTATTCAAAACATTTGTGGAAGTAAAGCTGCATAAACTTAACATGCAAATTCATTCTGAGCGGGAGTTGAGTTGACTATCTATGGTGGAATTAACCTAAGGGGACACACTAACCTGAGACAACAAAACTAATCTCACAGGAAATGTTTTGGGAAGGCAATATGGGAGATTTTATTCATAAAAAAGATTTGTTATGCATCGTTTCCCAAAGTCAGTGGTTCTCAACTAGTGGGAATTGTCAATTTCCCTATTCAGCCTGTCATTATAATAATTAGGCACGCTTATTCAGCTCATGGTAACATTAACAAACTTCATTATATGAGCTTAAGGATTCCTGTAGCTCAAACAGTATGCATGGTGCAAGCAACGTGTAGGTCATGGGTTTGATTTCCAGGAAACGCATGAACTGATAAAATGTATACTTTAAATGCGATGTAAGGACATTTTTGTTCACTTTTATAAGCAATCTTTGTACTGCGTTGGATCACCACTTGACATTCAATCTAAAATCTGGCTCCTGAAGCATAACCAGTTGAGAAGCACTGCTCTAAAGCCTGTTACATCAGGACTAGTGGTGTTATTTTACAATGTACTGCCACAGACAGTTAACATTCCCTCTAGTGGCCTGAACTCACTCAGGTTACACCGGCCGTGCTTCAATTACATCAATTGTTTACAACAAATAACCGAGCAGTCAGTGCAGGTCTCGACCCAAACACACGCCTGAACCTCAGAACATTCTGAACATGGAAATACAATCCACTTTCCCTAGTGCAGCTTCCAGAAAATTCCTCATTTCATTCATCTTGTGTTTTCTAGGGAGATGCAACTGCTTGGAATTTCCAAAAATAGAATGTAGCAGATCAGCAATGACATAAAGCTTCTAATTTAAGCATCTAATAATCCGAAATTCCCAAAAATTCAAAATTTTATTTAATTTGTGAGTTCTAAAAGAGACAAATTCCACTAGCAGTATTTTTGCAATTTTGCAGATACATGAAGTTCTAATTTGTGCATCCAAGAACTGCAAAATCACTTAAAGGGTTAGTTCACCCAAAAATGAAAATTCTGTCATTAATGCCTCACCCTCATGGCGTTCCACACCCGTAAGACCTTCGTTCATCTTTGGAACACAAATTAAGATATTTTTGATAAAATCCAAGGGTTTCTGAACCACACACAGTCAGTAATGTCATCGCACCTTTTGAGGTCCAGAAAACTAGTAAAGACATCATTAAAATAGTCCATGTTACTAATGTTTCAACCTTAATGTTATGAAGCAGCGAGAATATTTCTTGTGCAAAAACAAAACAAAAATATCGACTTTATTCAACAATTTCTTCTTTGCCCTGTCAGTCTCTTATGACTGTTCTACATCCTTCCGTGTTCAGAACGCCGGCCCATTATTGGCCAGCTCCTGCGTCACATGTAAAGCGTTGGCAAATACTGAGCCGGTATTCAGACATAAACACGAAAGCGATGCACTACGTTCACTATGTGACAGGGTAGAGAAGAAATTGTTGAATAAAGTCGTTATTTTTGTTTTTGCACACAAAAAGTATTCTCGTCTCTTCATAACATTACGGTTGAACCACTGTAGTCACATGGACAGTTTTAACGATGCCTTTAATACTTTTCTGGACCTCAAAAGGTGCAATGACATTGCTGCCTAGGTGTGGTTCAAAAACCTCTCGGATTTCATCAAAAATATCTTAATTTGTGAAGATGAACGAAGGTCTTATGGGTTTGGGACGACATCAGGGTGAGTAATTAATGACAGAAATTTCATTTTTGGGTGAACTAACCCTTTAATGCCATTTGGTATAGAAAAAAATTCAGGAAATTATGGAATTTTCTTCACAAACATTTTGGTTTTGTCTCAGGCTCAAACTTGCCATCCACAGCAAGGCAAAATACAATCTACAAAACCTAGAACTACATCTGCAGGGTTCTACTGATTTTGTGCACCTGGAGGCGTTTGCATAGGGAGCGCAGATCTTCACTGTTTAACGCATCGATCCGGCGGTGGTACTCAGTCCATGACACTACCTGCTCCAGAAACAGGGGGACACAACCACACCGCTGAGCAGGACAAGATGAGGCCAAAATATGGACAAGAATGTACAGTTTGGGACTCTTTTAATACAAGATGTTAGCTACCAAATTTTGAAAACTGCTGTCAAGAATGATCATCTTTATGGTATATGGAAGAGATGAGTGTAAGATTGAAAGTCTAGATCATGTCTATACGTCAAACTACAGTACAAATATGAGCAGACAACACAGAAAGTGTTTTGCATGATTGTGTGAACTGTTTTGCATGAAGCTCTGCAGACAGAGATGAAAATCATATTCATAACAGCTAACATAAGCCATAGCAGAGCCACACAGAATTAACAAACACCCAATGTCCCCACTGAAACCAAATATTGTCATTATTTACTTGTTCTAAAAAATCATCCAAAATGCTGCATACTTGATCAGAAAGCCCTAAAAATAACACAGCTTGTCTTATAGACCAAACCACTTGAATACAAAAATCAAACATGCACCTATAAGCAAGAATACCACCTTATGCTGACCTTGAATTTTTACTGCATGTAATCTACAGTAAATGTCAACCCTGACCCATTATATTTAAACAGCTTGTTGGTTGCCACACCTATTAAGTATGTGACGCATTTGATAACACATTTAACTCATGAAAGAATAGTTCACCAGAAGGTTAAACTTTTATCATTTACCAGTGCTCGGGTCATACTGTATGCCTTTCTTCCGGAAAGGTTAAATTCTGAGGTGTACCATAGCCAATACACTATTCTGTATTATGAAAGTGAATGGGGTCTGGGGTTGTCAAGCTCCAAAATGATAAAAAAACAAAAAACAAACACTGTTTAATTCTGCTCAGAGGTGGCATGAATGCAATTACAATGGCATAAATAATGTTATGAGATAATGTTTTAAATAAAAAAATGTTCAATAGAGAAATATAAAATGATGGTAAAACATTGTGTGCTTTTAAATCATTAAACTAAAACCACCAGTAGGTGGCGGCAAGTCACTATCTTAATGAGTAAGGGAACGAGTGGCTGTATATGAACGGGTCATTGAATCATTGACCTCTCCCGATTCGTTCAAAGCCGCAGATTCGCTCACTAACGAAACACCGTTGTGTGTTTCACTGAGGCTTTAGTTGGAAATGTTATTTACTTGAAAAATAGAGCAAACAATATTGAAAATACTGTGTTTACAATTTACGTCACTTACTATATTATCTTTTTGTTTGCTGAACTGTTGTGCAAAATCGATGTCACATTTGCAATCATGTGGAGATTCTGGAAAAATGCATTCTATAGTAGGCTAAATTATTATATTAACATTAAAAATAAAAACTTGCACAGGGTATGTTTTTGTATCAAAGAGAGTTTGTGTCTTAATACTCTCTGTGTCTATATTTGTTATTCATGCTAGTAAGAGACACGATTGCTTTATATGATTGATAAACCTCATCGGTTCTTGCATGTCAAGCAAGCATGCTTGAGCTTCCATTTATCATAACTGATGTGTGTGTTGATCAATGTTTACATGTGAATAAATTAAATCTGTTCAGCATATAAAGGGATTGAGTCTCTTCAGAAAATTTGGACTAAACTACCCAATTCATATGGATTAGTTTTACGATCTCTAGTGATGGGAAACCAAGGCTTTCTGAAGCATTTGAGGCTTTCATCAAATTGTGCCGAAAAACTGTTCATTACTCGAAGCTTTAACACAGTGCGCATTAGCGACATCTGGTGGTCAGACTTGTTTTCTCCACCATATCTAAATCATCGCAGAGCAGATCTACGGTTTGAAAAAGCACTTGACCAAAGCTTCGGAAGTCTGTGACATACGGAATCACTCGTCTTGAATCAGTTCTATCTAATATAAACTAATCTCATCTAAATTAATTTGTGACAATGAGACCAACACTTGTGTCAACCTGATCAACGGATTCACATATTGATCAATAATATAAAATATACAATGATGTGATCATAACTGACATTAGTAGTTAAAAAAATATTTTGGGTGAGCTTTTTAACCCTCATGTTATGTTCAGGGTCTCTGAGACCCCAGCAATAGAACAGGATTAAATGCATTTTCCTTTATGCAACTGAAGCGCCAATTTTTTCAAACCAGCTGTCCCCAATTTTCCGATACTGCATGACGTTCGAAGTTTCAAACATCATCAATCACGTGGTATTGTCATTTCGATACAAGCATCGGTACAGTGTGCGATACAATAGTTCTTTGAAAACTGCGTCGGAGCCTCGAAGCCTCGGTATCAACAGTCCCATCACTAACGATCTCTTTATGAACTTTCTGAAGCATTAAAAGTGCTAAAGAGGATCTTTTCGTCGACTGAGAAACCAAAGACTGTTACTGAGTTTTTGAAATGAGCGCATGCGTAAGAACAACCCCCCTCCTTCACAGCTCATTTCGAGGGAACGCCTCCCAAAACTCGTGCACGAGTATTGGAACACGACTGTTTACCACCGGCATTCGCTGTGTCGTGTTCGTGGATTCATTATGTCGGACTCACCGCAGGTAACTCATAATCTGCAGTTGTTACTCCGGTCTCCTGACAAAAACATTGCATGCGGCGCCTGTGGAGTGTGGAAAGTTACTGGAGCGCACAGCCGCGCACGTCTCTCACAAGGAACGTAATGGCAGTGATTGACAAGCCAGAGGGCCAATCGTTTATGCGATGATCGCGTAAACGATTGGCTGATGTTTTTAAGGCCCTACCTCGTGCACAGATGATGTTTATTAATATTATTACTTTCAGTGTACCTAATAACAATAGTCTTTTATCAGTTAGTAAAGACAGTTTCAAGTAATATTGCAAAAATGTATAAAACAAAACATCCTCTGTAGCACCTTTAAAGCAGTTGCACAGCTGTCAATGGAGGGACAGAAGTCCCTCAGATTTCATTACAAATATTTTCATTTGTATTCCGAAGATGAACAAAAGTCTTACGGGTTTGGAGCGACGTGAGGGTGAGTAATTAATGACAGAATTTTAATTTTTGGGTGAACTAACCCTTTAAGCTTTTTTTGAAACTTAAAAAGTCTAGTCCTATTCACATTCCTTATATAGAAAAGAGCAACGAGGACGTTCCCTTTAAACTCCTCTTTCATGTTTCACGGAAGAAGTCATACTGGTTTAGAATTTGGAATGTCATGACGGAGAGTAAATGATTACTGTTTTTTTTTTTTGGTGAACTATCCCTTTAAAGTCCCGCAAAAAGCTGACTTATACACAGTAAAAGCGAAATGACCATGCCAGCAGTCAAGACGGTAAATAAAAGTTTTAGCCGATAAGTTGCCACTTTACAACCCTCAATAATGTACAAGGAGGAAGGTAAACTAGAGCATTCATAAAAAATGCAGCTCGTCTCCCGTGAGACATCCACTGATTCACACACACACACACACACACACACACACACACACACACACACACACACACACACACACACACACGCTCCAGCATCACAGATGAAACAGCAGTAACATCAGCAGACTGTCGCATCTCACTTTTATACGGTTTTACTTTAAAAGCAGCAACACAAACCCATCAAGACAGCTCGCGTCAATCAACTCAGCAAGACATAAGCTAATAATTCAAAAGACCGCTCACACATTACGCTCCAGTAAACGCATTCACGCAACACACTTGTGTTTACATACATAAGTGTACTTAGGAGTCAGTGGTTTTCCATCCTTCACCCGCTTCGAGAACATGATCTCACTATCTGCCACATTCAGCCTTCCTTCGGCCGACCGACAACATGCCATATTCAGATATAAACACGACGACAAGACAATGACGGACACCTCTGGGAGCCAATGACATCGCACGAAACGGAGCAATTCGGTCTCTGATTGGCTCTGGTAAAATACATTCCGCCTCGTGTACGGAAGACTTCGGTGCATTTAAAGGGACGATAGCACCTAAACGCGACCTCTAAATGTTTTATTTTATTTTTTTATCAACAGTGCTCGCGAATGAGTCAAATGATGTAACACGGAGGCATCCAAACAAACACTATGAAAAACATTTAGACTGTCGACGAGTACTCATACACACGTTCTTTATCTGTATTAAACATGCATGTATTTAGTTCCCTTTATCGTTAAACCAATAAGCTGCTTTTGAGCGGAATAACTGCAACACTCTGGCCATGTTTCAAATGTCACTTACAATGAACACTAAATAACCTAATGAGTTGCCTGCCTAGACAGCATTTTTGAGCATGATGCCTACAATGATGGGCTGTTCACTATGATTTGAGAAACAACAAAGTAGCAAAATTAAGGCAATATAATACAAGATGCATCTAAATTTATTTGTAAATGTAAATTTATTTAGTACATGCTTTAACTCAAATCTTAACCGAGTAATTGTAATATTTTACATTTTCTTTCATAACTCACAAAGTACTTCAAATCTACCTGTCATTTTTTTTGTATAAGAAACATGCCAATGATTATAAAATATTTATACTGAATAATATTAGATTTAACACAAGAAGTCAGAGTATTACAAACGCCCCCAGCTAATTTAACACTCAATAATGATCCTAATCCACTCGCTGCGTATCAAATAAGAGCACACCTCAAAGTAACAATATAATTGCTTTTTTGAATAATTTCACCTTTAAATCATACTAATTCTTTTAGCTGTCAGGAATAATGTGTCTAAAGCAAAAGTGCAAGTGCTTATACTTAATAAATAGAATAAAATTGTGACAACTAGTCAAAATGCTTGTAAAATATATACAGAATATTGTATTACATACAATATTATCAGCATAACATATTGAGTGAACATATACCTGATGATTCATGTTATCTCAGATTGGTCTCAGTGCATCCTCTGTTAAAGAAGCCTTCAAGTAGATATTTTAATGAAACAATGTACATTTTATATTTGAATGCCCCAAACTTGTTAACATTTAACTGCCGAACAATGTTCTAATTTACAGGCGTCACAATTTTGTTTAAATTCTCACTAATTGAAACAACTGCACTCAAGAGGTAATTTGACTGAGCATGTGCTAAACAAGTGTCATTACTCTAACTTGTTTAGTGTTACAATTGACCCCCTGAGTATCCTGGGGCTCACAATATACGGTTGAGTTCATGACTTGCGTCGCCGCTGTGGGCATGATCAGAGAAAGTTAATTTTACTTATTCATATCAAAAGATCATGTGGCTTTGCAAAGATCCTCCAGTTCTAGAATAACAATTCAGACTATTTTGTTCCCTGCATCATTAATTTAAAGTCAAATTAAATGCTGCCATGGTCGTAGTATCGGTTTCTCAGTGCCACAGATTAGTTTCAATACGGCAACCGGAACACAATAACATGCAGGGAAATATCAGGTGGTAATGTTCCCCATTATTCAATCAGTAAAACATCCAAACTGAGCTTTATGAAGGACCACCACACCACGCAAAATACATAAGATAACAACACTTGCACCTGTAGGCATGATTTGCTTGTATCTTATTCGTAGTCAGGCTAAACCATGCCTTTTAGACATGACTGAGGGATTTATGCATGCATAAACTGCATACATGTGCCTCTTTCTTGAAAACAAACAATAAAATAAAACAAAAAAAACAAAACAATTGCACACTCATGCAAAACACCAGCTGCAAGCTCACAGTGAACAGTGCATCTTGGTTTCACAAGAAACGTATTGACCAAGTGCAAAACAACCCAGCCTGAGAAACATTTAGCAAGATTGAATACAGAAGCTCTGACAACAAAGTATGACTGGTGCATGAAGGTGTATGAAGTGCAGGGAACACAATAAAGACACTTCCAGACACCTGGAACATAGAAACAGACAATAAAGGCACAAAGACAGGTGCAAATACAATAAAGAGAAAATATCTGAATCAAATACAGTGCATATCAACACAGTGAAAACAGACACAGGCATAAATCACAGATATATGATCAATTCAAACATGGGAGCTGGACGGGCCATACCTCCCACTCCTTAGTTGAACTTTCTACAGTTTGCTGCTCCTCGTTTGCCTCAGACTCCTCGATTTTCTTTACCGCGATGAAGCCAGGATCACGGCTGATGATTCCTAGCCCATCCCCAAAAACATCAGGGCTCCACTGGATGAAGAAAACGTACAGGTGGTCTGACCTAGAGAAACAATGGCAAATACATTGTTAAAAATGATGCTACATGTCATCCATTAATTGTATAATATGAGTCAGAATTTTTCAGTATTTTCTGCTCTAATTTTAGGGAAAAATCTGAGGAATTCTGTGGAATGGATTAAGACATTGTTAAATATGTAAAAGGTGCAGTAACGGATTTCTGAGAAACACTATTGATCGACACCCAAAAACATACAACAGCATATCTTGGTTCTGTGAGAAACAGCAGAAAGCAATGTTACTCACGTATTGAGCAGAAACAAATCAACCTCCGTGTCCGTTTTCAGGCCTTCCTGCTCTCTAGTGTCTTTCCAGCACTGGAAAACCTTTCCAATATTAACATGGGTCCTTTTGCCTGATCATAACCCTTTTTCTTCCAATTATATTCCTCTGACCTTTTCCTCTTTGGTAATATCTCAGTTTTCTTCAGTCTTTCTACAAATGTCCCTCTTGCTCACGCTCCTCCATCGTACGCCCCCATTGCTGATTGGCTACAAAATGTTTTGGTGCTCTGTGGATCTGTGGTTATTTCTCCTATTTACACAGCCAGGACTGTGTATGTGCAAACACAATATTTTTTTTAGCACACATACACACATCGAACAAATATTCACAAAATTGTTTAGGTGCTGTTTAAAATTTTCAATAGCGTTTCTCAGAAATCGCTTACTGCACCTTTTTACTGGTAGGATACAGAATAATCCAAATATTGAAATATGTTCCACTTTTATTTATTAACGGCACAGTATGTAAGTTTCGCCACTAGAGGTCGCTTATTCAAAACAATAACACCGTGTCCTAACCAGACGCAACGCCGTGGCACGTGATAAAAGGTATCTTTTCCATGTTAATCAGTGTTTTTGTCCTAATCAGACACGACGGCGACACGCGACGATTCTATTTTAGAAACAGTCTCTATTTCTCTGCGATGTCACGGCTGGAAAAACAACACAAAGTATGGCAATGATAATATCAGGTACTGTTTATGTGCTTTATTTAATGTTAAAAGCATCTAATGAGAGTTTGAATATCATTGTGTGCTCCCAGCTTTTTAGCTGTAATGAAAACAACACCGGCTAATTCACCTCAGATAAATAAATGAAAATAAATAAATGGGCATTCAAACTGTCAACTCAATGCAAACAAACAAACAAGTGTATTCTATGACAAAGATTGGTTCAGTCACTTAGTATGTACTTTAAATAATGTTTAAATGGTGTAATATTTATGAATTTTACTATGTACTTGCCTATTTCTTTGTGTCTGCTGTGCTCTTGCCGAGAGAGCCCGCCCACACTCTCCTTCTGATTGGCTGTGGTTTTTGATTGATTTTATCGCTTCTCTTTGTCGCGTCACATCTAGTGTGGACAGTCAAATTGCTCGTCGCTGGAATCTTATCTCATCTCGTCTGGTTAGGACACGATGTAACAAAGGCGTAGCTTGATGACGCTGTGAATGAGTGTGGAATCGTGGGAGTTCATGCAGAAATCTTGTAAATGGGTGAGCTAATGTAATAAAGTTTTATTAACGTTACTGTGATATGAAGCAGGGCGGGGCCGAGAGACTATGTTCATGAGAAATTAAGAGATTATGTTCATGTGCCACAGTCGGCTGCTGGTGCTCCTTTCGTTTAGTTGTTTATGCTTATTTTACATTTAAAGTTACGTTTAACGGCCACCTTCTTTTTCCCCTGAACTTGAACCACAAGTGCTGAATTACTACTCATACAGGTCACTTTATTTGACAAATTAAAATTATGGGGTAACACAGCGCTGTTTTACTAGGTCAAAACAATCAAACTAAAAATACATTTGAGTGAGTTGAAAGTTATGTTAATGTGCGTTTGCATGAGACACTTGCAGTAAGCTAGATCGATATTAGAATATAATCGTGTTGCTAAATGACATGGGACGTTACACTAGTTAAAACTGCTGATTTCTTTGGATTTAAACGTTGAAAACCTTTGGATAATGCAAGTACACAAGTCAACAAAATATATTTAAATAAGATTATTCTAGTGATTTTTGAAATTTTTAATCCAAATATCCTACATATTGTGCCTTTTAAGTGTTTCTGGACATAATGTTTTTATCAAGTTATCTGGATGGGTAGAAAATAGTGGATGTACTGTGAACTATGTCAATATGTGAATACATATTGCTGAAAAAAAACAAAAAACAGGTATCATTAATATACACATTCAAGATTCAAAAGTTTGGGGTAGGTAAGATTAAAAAGAAAATGTAAAAAAAAAAAAAAAAAGAAAAAGTCTCTTACGCTTAACCATTTAACCAAAAATACAGTGAAAAGTAAACACTAACAATGTAAAAAAATATTATTACAATTTAAAATAAATTTTCTATTTTAATATATTTTAATAATATATTTTTTGAAAATTTATTCCTGTGATGCAAAACAGAATTTTCAGCATCATTACTTTTATTTCACTTTATTTCATACTTTTATTTCAAACATTTATTTATAGGATTCTTTAATAAATAGAAAGTTTAAAAGAAAATTTTTTGAAATAGAAATCTTTTGTAACATTTACTGGCACTTTTGACCAGTTATACATTTTTCTGAACAATGCGTCTTTGCTAAATAAAAGCATTGTTTTTTTTCAAGAAAAAAATAAAAAAATCTTACTGACCAATAACTGGGTCATACGCTAGTGCTTGTTTGCCTTTTTTGTTTTTTTTTTAATAGGCATTTCCGTGGAAAACTCAGTGTGACTTGCATAAGGATGCGACAGGCGGCTGACAAGCAGCGTGAGCTTCAAAGCCTTGTCTCTCTGCCCCTGCTCTCACACCATTGTCATGATACTTCACACTGATCATCTGGGTCGCACCCAACTAGGTCACGTAGCCGGGCCCGGCCATATCTCAGTGACAACAACAGACAGCAGTTTGGCCACAGAGCTTTGCTGCGCTCCAGGAGTACAGACTCTGTTCAGCACTATACCACACTATACCAGACTGTCGATGCTAATCTATTCTGACTCTCTCATTTTGATTTAGCCCAGAAAGTGTTTCCTAAAAAATATCTGTGACTCATCTCATAAAGTGAAAACAGACAGAATAAGTTCCAGTGGGATGAAGAACACTGAGCGCTTGTGTTGAATCAGAGGGTAGATGAAATGAGACAAAGACAGCACTGTTTCAGTACTAGAGAGCAAATTGCATAAAAAGACCGAGTCAAATTGACATAATTTCTCTTTTAAAATAAAAGCGAATTCTTGCAACTTGACTTCAATTGAATTAAGCTGTGTAATTTTATAGAGAAACATGTATAGGTCACATTTAAACTAATTATCTTATTCTAATTATATTATTATCTAATTATAATAATAGTAGTAGTAGTAAAAATAATGGTAATACTTTTATTTACAAAAGGTTTTGTTTGATAACATTACTTAACTACATTAGTTAAAGGTGCTGTAGAACGTCTTTTTAAAAGATGTAATATAAGTCTTAAGGTGATGATACACGGGGCAACTTTTTGAGCAATGTTGCTGGGCAATGTTGCCCTCAACGGGCAACCTGATGAGACACAGGGCAATTAATTAGGGCAACAGACAGTTGGCAGCAACTAATCAGAGAGGAGCAAATCTATTGCCAACTCAATAAATACTTTATTATAAACACTTGTTAGGCACTTTATTTCAACTTTTCAAAAATTTTCTTAATTTTTATTAAAAATAAATGCCTTTCTGATCTGATTTGTGACAGGAAAAGGGAGAAGAGCGAGTTCGGCAAAAGGCGGATTCGAACCCGCGTCAATCGCATCAAAAGCTATTCTAATGTCAAACGCCCTACAGCCTACGCTACTACAGTCGTTGAAAAATTCCGTCTTTTTAGTATTTAACTGAAATCCTTCAATAGCTTTATTACAGCATACACACATTACTTTCGGACAGTTGTTGGGATTTTAAGCAATATATGAGGTAAATTCCCTGTTTTGGGTTGACGCATGACAACTTACTAGCGTAAAAAGATAAAAGTTCACACTCCTTTTCACTGCTCCACTGCCGCTGAGAGGCCGCCATCTTGTTTGAATTTTTTCTGAAATCTCCGAACCGGTCACGTGATCGGCTGCTAACATTCTGATTGGAGGATCTCAAAAAATTGCCCACGACCGATCTAACGTATCCAGATATATATTTGTTGCTCATTCTCAGTGGGAAAGTGCCCAAGCAACGTTGCTCGGCAGCATTGCCCGGCAACATTGCTCAAAAAGTTGCCCCGTGTATCATCACCTCAAGGTGTCCCCTGAATGTGTCTGTGAAGTTTCAGCTCAAAATACCCCATAGATTTTTTTTATTAATTTTTTTAACTGCCTATTTTGGGGCATCATTAAATATGAGCTGATTTAGGCTGCGGCCCCTTTAAATGCTCACACTCCCTGCCCACGGAGCTTGCTCTTGCCTTAAACAGCATAAACAAAGTTCACACAGCTAATATAACCCTCAAAATTCTTTACAAAGTGTTTGTCATGCAGCATGTCTAATCGCGTAAGTATGGTATTTATTTGGATGTTTACATTTGATTCTGATATCCAAATATCACTAAAAATATCATGATATCATGAATCATGTCAGTTATAATCGCTCCATCTGCCATTTTTCGCTGTTGTCCTTGCTTGCTTACCTAGTCTGATGATTCAGCTGTGCAGATCCAGACGTCCTGCCCTTGTCTAATGCTTGAACATGGGCTGGCATATGCAAATATTGGGGGCGTATATATTAATGACCCCGACTGTTACGTAACAGTCGGTGTTATGCTGAGATTCGCCTGTTCATCTGAGGTCTTTTAAACAAATGAGATTTATATAAGAAGGAGGAAACAACGGTGTTTGAGACTCACTGTATGTCATTTCCATGTACTGAACTCTTGTTATTTAACTATGCCAAGATAAATTCAATTTTTAATTCTAGGGCACCTTTAACATGAAATAATGAACAACACTTCTACAGCATCTCAAAATGTACTAATACATTATCAAAATCAAAAATTCTATCTTTTTATTAACTAACATTAACAAAGATTAATAAATGCTGTAAAAATATATTGCTCATTGTTAGTTCATGTTAGTTAAACATGAGTCCATGATGTTTGATTTCACATTTTTAACTTTAGATAGCATGTAATGTTGCTGTTTGAGCATAAACAACATCTGCAAAGTTACAACGCTCACAGCTCAAAGCAAAGGGAGATATTTTCTTTTACAGAAATCGCTTTTTAAGGACTACAACAAACAGGTGGTAGGGACTACAACGAGCTTCTTCCCGGGTTGGTGACATCACTAACCCTAAAATTGACATAAACCCCGCCACCGAGAACACGCAACAAAGGGGGTAAGGCCATGTTGGGCTGCTTTAGAGAAGAGGAAGAGTTGTTGTGTAGAGTGTTGTTACCATGCCGTCATTTTACATCAGACTGCTTCACAAACGAGGGTCAATTCAATGCTGGATTTGCACAAAAGTTTAACATGACGGCAAAACTGTCATTTTGGCTGCGTGAGATTCTCCAGCTTTAGTTAACAAAGGAGACCTTATTATAAAGTGTTACCCACAGAAAAGAAACAGGAAAGAAAAATATTTAAATGGTTATTTAATAATTATTTTTATTATTAATTTTACAATAATTATTTATTCCAATTGTTTTGCTGTAAGGTCCAATATGAAAATCAATAAACAAACAAACAAATAAATAAATTAAGAATTGGTTGACACTGTAACTGCGGTCTTAGCAGCATGTAAAAGAGATATCCTTCAGCAATTTCACATAACCTCACCCCTAAATATCTCTATAAACACTGTTGTTGGTCACTTTACATGTCAGTCAGATGGCTCCTTCTTGTCTAAGTGGGTGGTTCTGCCAGAGTAAAGTGCAATATGGAGCAGATTTTACATCAATAATGGACACAAGCTGTGTAGGACTAAAGTTTGAGTCCATGTCTGACTCACCTCTCTTGGGGAACGGCAAACCAGTACTCGTGCTTACGGTCACGCTGTGCGTACTGCTGCATCGAGGCGCTGGCATTGGATATAAATGTCTTCTTCATGGCCTTGCCCACCCGCAGACACAGAAACTTGTGAGACTTCTGCCTCTCCTTGGACACCATGAGCCCTGAAACAAAGAAACAAAAGCTCATCCTAAAACATCTACTTTAAAGGTACAATTTGTGATATTGGTTTCCGCTAGAGGTCGCTAGAAGCCTATTCAAAACAAAGGCGTAGTTTGATGACGCCAAGTTTTAGAGTGGAAACTTGGGACATGTGGTCTCCATCTCAACGGACGGTGCAAAAGAATAGGGATTGGAGTCTGGAAGAACTCATGTTCGTGGATGTGATTATTAACGTTACTGTAGTATGAAGCAGAGCAGGACCGAGTGTTGCGGGAGCTGAACGAGGAGCTGGAGCGATTGATCAACACACGCCTCACGAGCAGTGGGACTTTTATTATGACACAGTCGCCGGCACCACTTCCGCTTTTCCGGTCATGAATTTACGGGAGCTGTCCTTGTCGACAGAACCAGCGGCAGATGGTAAACAGTAATTATGTTCCATAAATAAGTAACACAATCCAGCATAAAACGTGCAAGAAGTAAATAAGGAACTGCTTGAAGCAAGCTAGTGGTTTGCTGGACGCTAGACACTACTTCCACATTTGTCCACGGCACTGTTGTCATGTGGTTTCTACGTCAGTAAAGGCGGTAACAAAGGGTAACTGACGTCATTGACAGGCGACCGCACTGCCCCGTGTCACTGTTTAGAATGGGAATCTTCTCATGATTTACAAGTAGTTGAAAACATTAGAGATATTGTTAGTAATCAGCTGGACAAAATATATAACACTAGCCTAGTGGTTTTTGGATATTTTACTGCAAAAATTTTACATATTGTACCTTTAATATAAAGAAATAACTGCAATTGAAATGGCGCTTGCAAAAACTCCTAATACAAGACTAAGTTTGAGTGGCCACCTATAAAATGTACAGTAATACATTAATAATCAAGGACATGAAGCACAGTATCTCAATAGTCACTGGAATGAAAACACAGTGCCTCAAATGAACTAAACCCTGCCCGGGAGATCGGAGCTGAAACCAATGCATCTTTTGTTAATAACTGATTAGAAGGTCAACGCAGCGGGAGATGTAGAAAGAAACACCTTACACCAGTGTTGTAGGAGCCAAAGCCATTTACACAGCCAATGCAACATTAATCTACTTACACTGCAGCACACAGTGGGAGGGCATTCATTTTCAATGGACTAATTTGGTGTGTAATTCAGATGACTTTTGAAGTCGGTCCTGAGCTGTGGTAATAACCCCTTGTGATTTGTCAGAACGGTTCGATGATTCAAAAAGGGACATTTGCTGGGACAGGAGTCAAAGTTCGTTCTCATGCCATTAGGCTGATTAGTATTGCTGTTGAAAAAGCGAGGAAAAAAAAGTATTGTCTAAAAAGTATATTTTAGTCTTTTGAAGTTTAAGGGGTCATTTCATACATTTTTGTCATCTTGAAATATTTATATTTAATATATAAAGAATATTGCTGTGCTTTCATGTTGTTGCTGCGAAGCAAAACTTAGCGCACGAGTTGTATGGACTACTTTAATGGTGTTGTTTTGCAGCTTGACAATATATAAAACAGGTTAAAGTTAGGGATGCACAATATATTGGCCACCATATCGGTATTGGCCGATATATGTTTTTAATGTTATCATTATCGGCCCATTAAGAAAATTTACCTGATATATTAAAGCTGACAAATAATGGATTATTTCCTTCAACTGAGACACTTCAGATGCATACTGTTCACCTTGATGGTTTTAAATTGCTTGAAATATGATTGGAGTCACTTCAAAAAGGAAAATACAGTTAAGTGCAACATGTGGCTAAATAAAATAAAATTTTAATGAGTACATCCAGGACATTATAATCATGTGCTAGGGACATGGCTTTTAATGGTAAAACTTTTGTTTTTGTAATCAGGCTCTCAAAAATTATATAAAAATTTGGATTTAGATTTATCGACCAATTTATTGGTTATTGGCTTTCAAATATAAAGTATTATCGGTTATCGGTATCCCTGGTAAAAGTTAAACAATTAAAAACTTTTTGCTCCTGCACTTGAAAACCCCATTTTCACACATTAATAACATAGCATCTATACGGCTTCATTCGCACTACCTCATCATGACTGGACTTTCTTAATACCGAATATGCATTGTTGAAATGTGGGCGGTCACATGTTCATGTTTTCATCTGATGTCAGCAAGCTGCCTATGTTCAGAAACAAGCCATATGTTTTCAACTCTTTTATCTCACAAAATCAAGGAAACTGCTTGATTTAATTGCTCATGATATGATGCCTTTAAATCACTCCTGGGCTCATTCTAAAAGCCGGATCAGCCGTTAGTGTTGAATAACTATCAGCAGATGACTCATACTCTGGGATGGAAAGCACCTTGGGCATACAGAGAGCTCAGCACGTCTAGAGCTGAAAAGCATGGAAGAATAATGATAAAAATATACAAGTGAGAGTCTAAGAATGAACATTTCATTATCTGCTTTCCATTATAATTATATGGAGCCTAGTGGACATACTGCTCAGCCCTGAATAATAGCGCTCTGGCATCTCATGTGTATATCATACCATTGTATTATATGCACCTGTACCTTCTACATACCACTGATTATGAATATTATAATCATTCAGTACCTTGGTATAGGGTTATATTCGGTTCAGTACAACACAATGCAAATTGTTTTCTCACCCCATTATTGATGATTTATAATTATTATTATCATCATTATTTTATTTTTTTTACATTTTAAGCCTTACATTTTTGTTCAACTTATCAGAAAACAAGACAACAACATGTAGGGCCCTATCATACACCTGCTGCAATGCGGCGCCATGTGCGACGCAAGGGTTTTTTGCTAGTTTCAGCCCAACACAGTTCTCATTTTCACTTCAACTGGCTTTTAAAGGGAATGGAAGATGATTGGTTTATTGCACGTTACACCCAAAACACAACCATTACTCATTAAGAGAATAAGGACAACCCTTTTAAACCATGCGCTGGGCGTGCCAACCAGAGACTTCAACTCTGCTACATCAGTATAAATACAAAATCGACACCTCAAGCAATACATAACCAGCCTTGGGTGACTGATAAAAACTCGGTCTGCCAACAGATTCAATAATTCAATGTCAACAACTTGTGATTTATCATATTATTTGTAGTTAATATATTAACATTTTCAGCTATACTTTTAAAGAAAGAACTACCTGTTGTTTCTGATGCATGTAATGTTGGTGTGCATGTGCAGTTGTGATGGGCTTTAGCTTATCTCGCCGTCAGACAGAGGGCTGCTGGCACAGTCGCGTCAAGAGATCAAAGCAGCGTGTAAAAGCCGTGGTAAAGTGTCCCTGCGCTCCCTCAGGTGATAACAGTTGAGCCACTTTTCATTTCCCAGCACTCTCTCGTCTTGCCATCAATAAAGCCACACAACACAAGGTTATCAGCGCTTCCCAGCATGCCCTATGCTAGACTAACACCAGGACAGAAGCTTACTTTGATAGTAAAATGTAAGAACGCTGTACTATAATGTCAATGCTGGTTACAATGACAGTAAATGTGCAAACTGGCTCAAAAGAAAGAACTTTATATTATTTAAACAGAACATGTTAGGCTATTGAGTTTTCAGGGGTATACACACACACACACACACAAACACACACACACACACACACACACACACACACACACACACACACACACACACACACACACACACACACACACACACACACACACACACACACACACACACATATATAAATATATATATATAAACAGGGCTTGACAATAACTTTTTTGCTCATCAGCCAATGTGGCTAGTGGTTTTCTAAAGTTACTAGCCACTCAGCATTTTCATGGCCATAATTTTGACATCAATACCATGAGGAAAAACTGCCATATAGATATTTTTATTATTATCTCATAATTTGGCAGCAGGTATATTAGGCTGCTGTCACTTTAAGACCTGACGCACAGATCCATTATACTTTTACACACGTTTTCTTTCTCAACTGTTACGTTCAATTAAAACATAACTGACTGTGTTCATGTGAATACTCTCCAAGACTGGCATTTTGACATTATTTTGTGTGTATTTGACTGTTTAAGCACAACAAGCAGCGAAAAAGAACTCAATGTAGTATTGAGAGGTAGCTTTATGTGCACGTACTTTGGGTGTGAGCACAAAATCTGTGGGAATGAGTAAAATTATGCTCAATATGCGCAATCCCACGCAGAAATTCAAGCCTTGTAACACCAACAATATTCATCCGGAGCAAATGAAATGAGTAAGTGAGGGGTGGAGGGTTTGTGTGTCAACCTGCTGTTGAGCAGCTGGTATCGTGTATCTATTCTGCAGAAAATGAGTATTGGAAGCGTTTCAGATATTTCAGCATTGATATGTATCAGAAAATTTATATTTTTGACAACACTACATTGCACTTAATTATTTCAAATGCCTTTTGAAAAGACTACAATTGAAAATTCAACCCTATAAAGTGGCTACTTCAAGCGACTGCGTTACACAACACTGCTGAAATCCACCCGCGTTTGGTGGGTTGGCGGGTGTTAATGTCAAGCCCTGTATATAAATATATAAAAATAAAGAAAATGTAAAAATACATTAAACAAAATATATAAAAATAGTAAAAATTTAATTAAAATATATTATATATTTGAATTAATTTCATTTATATTTATATATATATATATATATATATATATATATATATATATATATATATATATATATATATATATATATATATATATATATATATATATATATATATATATATATATATATATATATATATATATATATATATGTATAAAAAATAAATTGTAAAAATACATTAAAGAAAATTGGTATATTTTTATATATTTATATATTATATATAAAATTACATATTTTATTACTTTATATATATTTAATTTATTTAATATGCATTATCATATATACAGTATATATATAGATAGATATATAGAAATTGTAATAATATATATTTTTTTACTAATACAGTATATTATTAAATTAATGATTTAATAATTAAATGTAAAAAAAAAAAAAAATCATATGTAAAAACAAATTCTATGCCTATGTTCATCACAGATTGTTCAGCGTCACAAATGGCAGAAAGACAGAGATTGGAGGACATGTTCTCGTACCCTCAGCAGAGCTCAGTCTCTGGCTGTCCTCAGGCTGCTGCTCATTCTCTCTCTGGGCCTGCTGGACACTCTCTCGCTGCTCCTTGGCTTGTTGCATAGTGTGACACTTCCACATCTTCCTCAGCTCCTCTACATCCGTCTCTGAATCTCGAGTACCATCTCTGGTCAGTTTAGCCCCATCGGTGCTTCTTTCCTGTCCCGTGGCCTCGACTGCACCAGGGGACGAGCTCTGAGAACCTGAGGAGGTGGCGACTCCTTCGGTCTGGCAGTGGGGTGGTTGCTGGTGGTCCTTGCTGGTGGGTGTGCTTGGCTGTTTGGAGCTCACGGAGGTGCTGGGCTGGGCAGTGTCGCTGGCTGGTTCCCCCTCCTCTGGCTTTTTCTCCTTCTCCTCCTCTGTATGACTGTCATCAGTTGTCTGAGGTTCCTGGAGGAGGGTCTGCACGGATTGAGACGAGGCTCCTGATGACTTGATCTCCTGTTGGAGCTCCTCTGTGGACTGCCGCTCCTCTCGGATGGGCGAGAGCTCTGACTCGGTGAAGACGTCCTCTGAGATGGAGCCCTCGGTGCTACGTGGGGCAGTGCTGGCGCTGTCGTAACCCTCCCGCAGACGCTGATCCATTTGATGAGAACTACTAGAGAACAGAGCTTCAAGATCCCTGTGGCACAAACATAAAGAATGAGAGACGCACCTTCTAGATAACTAATATTCTAATAAAACTTTATATATATATATATATATATATATATATATATACACACACACACACACACACTAATATATTTACTTCAGTTAGATTTGTACTATAATATGTGACTAAGGTAACAGTTAGCAGGTTGTGCATGAGAAACTTTTGATCCTCTTATACACTACTGTTTCCTATGACTCTGACGCTTCTATCTTAAGTCTAAAATGCATCAACTTCTTATCGTGATATTAAATTTTAGATGTAGCTGCTGTACTGCAGTAAAGCAACAGCCTGAGACATCTGAAAGACAAGGGCACAATGACGTGTGTCTGTCTGGATGCTGTATGATAAAACGTATGTGGGAGGTGGATGGTAGTACATAATCAAAACCATTTGGAGAAATTAATACATGTACAAGCCAACATGAAAGTGTGTAAATGAAAAGTAGGTCTCTCTGTCTGTACATCTGCACGATCAAAGGCATCTGTGCTTCACATCTCCACAACTGAAACCCTGCAGTGAACCCCGTCTGACTGATGAACCAACGAACACAGCTCTGAGCTGAATAAAACACATCATCATTCATAAACCAACAGAGGATATAAATATCTGGGGGTGGAAACGCTGCTAAAATCATTAACTTCTTATTACAAATCAAAATGGGTGAGTAATTCAGATGTAGGCGGCTGAATTCATGCTTCATTAACCTTAGAGTAAAAATCCATTTCCTGTATAATAAAGCTGAACGCTGGATATCTAAAATAATCGTACAGCAGCGTGGTTCCTCATGCTTACCGCAGACAAAATACAGATTTGTCACATGAGAGATCTTTAATCTAGATAAGACTTCTGAAGATGAATCCAATTAATGCAATTTTCACTTTTCATAATCTTTCATAATCAAAACCATTAGTCTGGTGGCTCAAGTCATTTTTTTTATAATGTTATTTTTTGGCCTTTGTGCCACTTATAGAAGAGCAAGGACAAGATCTTAGTTTGCATTCAATTCAAAATGATTTAAAATTAAATTTTAATAAAGATTGTTTTCAATTAATGATTTCATACTGTATTTTATTAAATGCATTTATAGGATTATTTAAAAACTAATGTGTCTTAGGCAAGTAATAGACAAACAAATAACCGATTTAATCTGCTGAGGTGTGTGCCGTGCTGTGACAGTACTAAGTGAGAGGTCTTACGGGGGTACAGAGTCACGGATCTTGCTGTCGGTGATCTCTTTGTAGACGGCTGCAGACTGAACTTCCTCCAGTGGACACATGATCCCGTACTCCTCACAGCCTCTCTCCAGAACCAGAGGGTCTGTCCGGTGAGGGTCAAACATGATGTTGTTGGGCGTCACCAGCAACACCCCACTAACAACTCCCTGCGACAGAGGGAGTTACACATGAACACGCATTATATACTGTATATTATACACACACACACATATATATATGTATGTATGTATTTTATTTTTTTAATTTTATAAATGTAATAATTTTAATTAGGGTTGTTGATTTAATGCATTAACTTAATTAATTAGTTATGGGAAAAATTACGTGTTAAAATTATTAACGCATTTAACACCCTGCCCCAGACCTATGGAAGCTTGTTTCTGCCATGAAATAAAAAATAAAAATGGTAACTGTGTCTTTTTATCTAACAATTCAGACTTTTTTTCTTGCAATTGCAAGTTTACATCTCACAATTCTGACTGATTGTGAGATATAAACTTACAATTGTGAGTTATAAAGTCAGAATTGCGAGATAAACTCACAATTCTGACTTTATAAGACGTAAAGGCTAGTTTATATCATGCAATTCTGACTTTATAAGATGCAATTGCGAATTTATATCACGCCATTCTGACTTTATAATTTGCAATTGCGAGTTTATATCTTGCAATTCTGAGAATAAAAGTCAGAATTGTGAGATATAAAGTTGCAATTACCTTTTTTATTTTTTATTTAGAGGTGGAAACAAGCTTCCATACCTACGTAGTTCAATTTACATTTAATATAGTTAAAAGTTAATATATTGTGTTATATTTTACACACAATTTTGTCTGCTTTTGCTCAGTTTTGCTAATTAAAATATTACCAATAAAGCCAAAGCAGAACAGTTGTGCTGTTGTGTTTCTTTTCTGAATGAATCCGCGTTTTGAGCAAATCAGTCGGGTGAACCAATGATTCAATGCTCATTCATAGAGAAAGCCATTAGCCCTGTCCAAATACCCACACTTGCGGTCTTGGCCACTTGAGAGCGCATGCACGTGACAGGAAGTAAGTGCGCAAGACTGTCCCATGTCTTAAAAATGCCCAAGTGCAGTGCCCTTAAAGCACACTAAATCCACACTATCTTGAATACCACTTCGGAGCGCTATTCGAGGCTAAGCGTATCCCATCATGCATTATGTTCGAGAACTCACATGCCCTGAAATCGCGAGATGTAAACGAAAACATTTGACTAAGTTAAATTAATTATATATTACATATAATTCGGTAGTAAAATATAAAGTGTTGCACATGTTATTGATGCAAAGGTGAGTAGGCAATGTGTATTTTGCACAACAATTGCAGCTGCTTTTATCACTTAAAGAAGCACCGCAGTTTTAATATTGTGTCTTCTGTTAGTTACATAGTGACCACTGTAATTAATTAGATTAAAAATTTTAATCACTAGACAGCCCTAATTTTAATATATTTTTTAAAAACGTATTTTAATGCTGTGATGACAAAGCTGAATTTTCAGCATCATTACTCCTGTTTTTAGTGTCACATGATCCTTCAGAAATCATTCTAATATGCTGATATGCTGCTTAAGAAATGTTTCTTATTATTATCAATGTGGAAAACAGTTGTGGTGCATAATACACTCATGGAAACCACAAAACATTTTTTTTGGATAAATATAAAGTTCAAAAGAATTTATCATTCATTTTTTATTAACTACACATTATTATTATATAAATTTTTATATAACAATTATAAATATCTTCATCACTGAAAGCTTTGATAAGTCAGAGTAAGCGAGTTCATTCAGAAAACGGATCCATTAGACTGATTAAAACAGTTCTGGGCTGTGTTTCCCAAATGCACTGTAAGCCTAAGTAGATCATAGAGTCCTTTGGTGCAGCTTGTTTACGATCAATTTATGCTCACAATGCTTTTGGGAAATACGGCCCTGAATTGCTCTTTTTAAACCATTCATTAAAAGAATCGGATCATAAGAGTCACTTGTTTGTGAACCAGACCACACTGATCACACTGAAGCACAACTGTTCAGTGAATTCAGTCTATAAGTGCTGGGGTGAATGTGAGTGCAGGAATGTTTTGACAGTGTGAGAGAAAATCATCTCTGCACTAAGATCATTACACTCGTCAGGCATAGAGATTCACTGAGGAGAACTGATCAGTACTGGAGACAGCAGCTCAACTCCTACACTTTGAGCAAAACTTGGAGCTCGTTGCAGTTTTGCAGTCTTTTGTATCCCCAGAGGACAGAGGAAAAGCAGGGGTCTTATTAATGAATAACCTGAGGACTCCTCCATAAGTTAACTTTGGAGACGTTGCCAATTAGAAAAGCCGAACACTGACTCACCTTGCCATCTGTTATGTACTTGCAGTTGATTTTGAGGAACTTCTCTGTCAGCGCCTCCTCTTCTTCAGAGGTGGAGGAAACCACACGGGAGGGCCGCAGGGCAGACAAGGCTGGAGGGGCAGGAGCATCAGAGCGAGGTGGACCATTGGAGTCCTGAGAGACAGAGACGGGACAGATACAGCAAGAAATTAAAAAACAGCAGCCACTCACCCACATAACAAAAACATTACTTTGGTAAATACAGAGTTCTGTCATGAAACTCTAGATGGAGCAGGCTGATAGGTCCTTAACTCAATCTGCTTGCAATCACAGCATTCTCTGTAGGACACAGCTGATTGGCTCGTGCTGTATCAGTAGCCAATGAGCTTGCTGTAACCTTCAAATACTTAACCAGCATTTGCTGTAGCAGTTTGCAGCGCGCTTTCAGAAACCCTCCACCTTCCCCAGCTCCACCTGATCATAGATTTGCTATGAGTAGACTTGTGCTGATATTCGGTAATGCGATAAATCGCGATAATGAATATGCACGATATTGTAATCGTCGACACTTCAGAATACCGTTAATAATAATTTATTACCAATTATTAATTTATTATAAGGCAATTAAGAATACTTTACCCATCAATCATATTAAATGCACAACACCGCTGTATTCTGCGTCAAAAGGACACGCGCTCAGATGTAAACAATCCCAACGTGCACGAGAAGCACATGGCGGAACCAGTGAAGGAGACGAGCTGAATGAAAGTGCGCGTTCACTCTATGACAGCAGAGGGCGCTGATGGAACAGCAGCGTGCAGCGGTTACCACGGAAACCGTGCAAACAAAGTAACTGCGCTAGTAAAGTTTTTAAAATGCTTCAAACAGCCATTCATTTTTTTGTAATCTCAGTGTTGTTCATCACAGCACCAAATACTGAATACTTAAAAAAAGACTTAAAAGGATATTTATTTTCAAACCTAAACATTTTTATTTAATCGACTACAACATGCCCTAATGATTAGAAATGTTCTGATTATTTGTTATTGTTCAGTTAAACTTTGAAAACATACAGCTTCATTAGTTAACATGTTCATTCATTATCACTAAACTGACAATAAAATACTTATAAAGTATTAATTATTATTAATGAATGTTAATTTCTTAGTTACTATTTAATAACATTACTAAAATCAAAATAACTTATTTAATTGACCTGAGATAAAACTAACAATGATCAGTTGTGTTTCTAAACTAACATTAACAAAAAATTACACTTTCTGTAACAAATGTAGCTATTGTTCAATCTTAGTTAATGCATTAAATAAAGTGTTATCTGTTGTTCTTTATAGCCTTCTTTTGCATTTTAATCTGTTTGAACATTTCATTCAGAGTTGTTTTTGTTTTATTACAAAAAGAGTTCTTAAACCTGTTAAACTATGACAAAAATGGTTTTGCAACTTATTTTAATATATCGTGATAATACCGTATACCGTGATAAAAGCTTCATAAATTAATCGCAACATGAAAATTTGATACCGTCACATGCCTAGCTATGAGTAATTCATGTTTGCTTGTACAGCAGCAGCATGTCTTACTTGCTCACAGCAGCAGTCATTCCTCCATGTGACAAACACTTTATTTTCCATTTTTTAGGCAGCAGCATGCAAGCACATTATGATCACAGCTGTTGAAAACTGATTCGCTCCCCTGATGCCATTTCCTGTCAATACTTAAATGTGTGTCACCACAGGGGGGCTCCAACATTACAATTCAATCAATAAAAATAAACAGGAATATTCATGAAACACATAAGTAAATAATACAAAAAGGACTACAAACAAATAATGATCATGATTTTATATAAATAACTTAATTCAGAGTTCACTCATTCATAAAGTTCAATCAGAGCCAGAAAAATAAGGCAATTCAAAATGAAAAAAGTACCAAGTGGCCATAACACTTGCTCTGCAGCAGCAGTGTAGCAGATTTATTCCGCTAAGACCAAACATATCAACATTGTCAAATCCATTATCATGCCAAACACTCTGAGAATGGTCATGACAGAATAATATTTATACTAAAATATAATCAATCACAACAGCTATTGTTACTGCAGTAAAATCAAAATAAATGTATATGGGATCTCCAGAAACTCAATTTTTTTGACATTAGTGCTGGTTTATAGCATACTGTAATTGTGCAGTAAATATGGTAATTTGGTGGAAACTATGACTGTAGGAAAGAATAATTGCAAATGAAATCTCTTTAAAATGTCTTCAATTTCTTCAATTAAATGCAGAGTAAAGCTAATTTTCCTGTTTTTCAAAATGTTGTCCTAATATTTGAGTAATATCACAAGAGTTTCAAAATCGCAGCACAGAACAGCACTGGGTAGTGGTGTGACTGTGTGTGTGTGTGTGTTAGAGGAGGCATGAATACTCAGAGCCGACAGCGGGACCAGAGAGTGGGTGCTGGGTCTCCTGCAAACACAACCTTCTGCCCACAACTGTCTGCTTTCCTCCGACACACACTTCCACTCTCACCTCTCCACACACACGCATCTCAGAGCCGACTGGAGCAAACTGACACTGATGGGCAAATGTTGGGGTAGTGACTACACAAGAGACCACTGACTCTTCATCTCTCTTCCTCTCTGTATTTCTCTCTCTTTCTATAAGGCAGTGGCAGTGTTTATTCATTCATTATAAAGCTTCTGTGAAAATCTTACTATTAAAAACACAGACACAATCAGATGCTCACCACTGCTGTGCATCTCAATTATAGTGATTAAAGGCAGAGGTACACGATCAGGATACTTGAGTAGAATACCAATATTTTAACACTATAATTGGCAGCATTTTCCAAAGACATCCTTTATCCATGCTTTAACAAGTATTATAGGGATAGTTCACCCAAAAATTAAGATTCTGTCATCAATGAAAGTCAATGGGACACAATGGTGTTTTTGGACCCCATTGAGTTGCACTGTATGAAAAGAGCAGTTCACAGAAACATTCTTCAAAATATGCCTTTTCATGTTCAGCAGAAAAAAAGAAAGCCATAACAGATTTGGAATGACATGAGGGTGAGTTAATAATGACATGTTTATTTTTGGTTGAACTATCACTTTAAGGTAACATGTTAGAGTAAAATGTTCATCTTCGATAATGAACGCGATATTGCGTGGCTTGTCAGTGAACTACGGCTCTGTCTATTAAATGCCGCTCCATTTGAAAGCAGGTGATGGCGATTTAGCGGTAATCAGGGAACCGGCTTTACTGACGAAATGCGTGTGACAATCGCATGCGATATATCGCCCAGCCCTATATGGTGCTTGCGTAATTGAGAGCATCAAAGGTTTCTATTTGCAATGTGTTTTGCAGCATTGAGCAGTGTAGCCAATCACAGACATATCAGTTGAATTCTCGAACACAATGGCCAATCAGACGTGTTTAAATTAGAATCCACTTATCGCTCAAAACACGGGAGCCATTTCTAGAATTTAATGTTATAGTAATTTGATGTTTTTACTATGTAGATTTTATATAGACTACAGTAAATGTACATAATTCATTAAAATTTAAGATTTCTAATTCAAATAAATATCTTTTGAAAATTCTATACATAATAATAATAATAATAATAATAAACCGTTGTGGTACTTAATATTTTCCATTTTCAATTTTTTCTTTTTATTTTTTTTTTCATGTGACACTGAAGACTGGAGTAATGATGCTAAAAATATGTATATATTTTTACGATATCGCTGTCTTATTGTACCGACCCCAAACTTTTGAATGGAAATGAGCTTAAATTGTCTGCTGCCTTTGACGTAACTGCTCATAATCAAGTACAATGTCTGCGTCAGAACACTATAAATAATACAGGCAACATTTTATTCACATATTCAACTCATTTGCAATTAATATTTTATAATCCAAACCTCTCGTTCTCACAAAATCTTCCCTGACAAGCACAGCGACCGCTGTTCCCGCCCTGTGGCCTCAACATCGCACATCCTGCGTGCCGTGACAGACCGGCCCACCCATCGGATCCCCGAATAAGCAACCAGAGAGTCAAAACATGCCTTCATGAAACCCTGTTCACAGTTAACACTCTCCGCCTTTTCCAAACACTTTCCTCTTCTGGCAGCCCAGGAGCAAGGCGTTTGTCGGGAGGAAGGATGCCACCGGTGTAACGTGCACGGAAACGCAAATAGCTTTGTGTATTTCAAGAGCTCTGACGCCAGCTTGCTGTTTATAGCTCGGTTCATTATCAAAGCAGTTATTAAGCACCGGAATACAAAAGAACATCTAGTGTACCCGGAAAGATGTTGATTAGGAACTTAGTAGAAGTTTAAAAGAACAAACGATGCCATCCCTGTATGCTGTAGAGCTTTATTTAGGATTTAGGGATGGATAAAAGGATCACTTTATCTGTGCCAGGAATGTGCAAAACTACATATTGTCAAAATTCAGTTATCTGAATGGCTAATAGTCCATGTGTTTTAGAAATGGTACAGTACATTCAAGTGTACCCCTAAAAGTTGACAAAATTCACTTTTAGCAAAACTTTCTGTAGAGGACGAATATGCAAAGTGCGATGTCAAGTCATTTGTACTAATAAAAAAAGGTAAAAATTTACAGTAAAGTCTCGTTTGTTAACATTAGTTAATGTATTAACTAACATGAACTAACAATGAGCAATATTTTAAAGTGAGCAATAAGGGGAAGCGAAGCGGAGTGCCTGCAACCCCTTCAGCCGTGACTTATTCACGATACACCACTAGCCTCGAGTACCTTATTGCTTTTATAAAACGGTTACCACACAATACAAATATTAAAGCCAAACACATGTATCAATGCAACTTTCATGAAGTAAAATCACTAAAAGCCTTCCTTCCGCCAGAAAAATAGTCCCTGACAGAAACTGAACAGCAACAGAAGTTAGATTATTACTCCATTAGATGGCAGTAAAGACTGTCTTTATGAGTGAATAATTCAGTAGTGAAGACTTTTATATTGAAAAGACTGAATTGTTGTGAACACGGAACAAGACACAACTGACAAATTCTTTGACTAGCGTTGTCAGTCATGAGAAAACCCCTTAACTGTTAAAAAGGACAAGATATTGCAGCGGATATTTAAACATTATTTTTTTTTTTATTATGAACATAGGACTGACCTGAAGGAAAATGCTACATCTGAATGCAGGTAATATAAACTCTCTTTCTCACAACACTCTTCTACATAATACTGTAACCTTCAATGAACAATATAAATTGAGAACATACAGTTTACGTTGCTAAGAGTGGTTGCTAAGAGTGGTTGCTAAGGGTGTTGTGTAGTGATACACAGAACCGTTGAGTCAAGAAGTCATTCTATTGACCAATCAGAATCAAGGACAGGAACTAACCATTTTATAATCTTTTTAATGTTAGTTAATAAAAATATTGTAGTTCATTGTTTGTTCGTGTTAGTTCACAGTGTTAACTAAAGTAGTTAACTAATATTAACTAATGAAACTTTATTGTAAATTGTAAAACAGATATACAAATGAAAAAAATGATAAGCCCTGTTTACAAAAAATGTATAAATGACAAATCATTTTTACAAACAAAAAAAATTATATAAATAAAAAGTGGCAAGTCATTTTTATGAACTAAAAATTGTTATTAAAATAAAAAAAGTTATTTTTGCAAATAAAATGATACATGGATAAAAAAATAACAAGTATTTTTTTTTACAAAAAAATATAATTAATTAAAAAATTAGAAGTCTTTTTTTTAACAAAAAAATTATATACAAAAAAAGGTAAAGTCTATTTTATAAAAACATTAAGTACAAATAAAAAATGACAAGTAATTTTAACAATAAAAAACAAAAAATGTTAAAAAAGAGGAAGCGGCGACACAATTCTGATAAATCAGATTAAAACAAACTGACATTAAAATGATGCTGAGATCAATTCTGCAGTGCAATCTAAAATGTCTCTCAATTTGTCCCTTATTAAAATGAAGGACATTTATTGCCCTTATTTGTACCAGTACTGGCCAATAATGTCATTCAGTCTTAACTGACTGACTCAGGTGGTCAATTCATAAACAACATTACAGCACCAGATCACAGCAATCAATGCAACTCAATTACTCCATCACCAGACTGACTGCGCAGAAAGGTTAACAAACACAATGACTTTCTGCAATGATAAAATTTAGTTCACAAGAAACGCACCTTCTTTGAAGTATTTAGGTCAAGGAACATGCATTCAGTGCTTCTTGAAAAACATCTCATGACTTTTACCAAACCACAAAGACCATGGGAAAGAGACCAACAGAATGTTTCCTCTGGCTGGGTGACGTTACTATGCGACACGGAGGAGGAAAAAAGTGTGTATCTACATGTCCTCTAGGCCATCTGGAGCTTACCTACGCTGGGCTGGTTTTACACAGCCTCAGTGAGTCCAGCCTAGAGGAGACCAGTGGCTTGATTTAGAACCTAAGCCTAAGAAAAAGGGCACTAACCCTGACTGCAGGGCTCCGCATGTGGGTGGGTGACATCCATGTGATCATTAAATCACCGCCGGACTGATCTCAACTTCACACACACACACACACCCTTACAGTACTGTTAAACTTCAGATGCAACATTTCTCCAGCTCATGTTAATGACTCATGTGCTATTAGTCTGAAGCAGTAGATGAGCACTCAAAATCTCAACAGCTCTGTTGCCATTATAAGGCGAATGCTGAAGATGAATAACACAGCAGAAGGATGCTGTCAGCTGACTCTCATATTAACTGAGACAACAGCACTTTGAATTAATTGTCATCTGTGGATTTATTTATATGCAGCTGTTTAAATAGTGAAATATTAGGACAACAACCTGCAGCTCCATCTGGTGACAGGAACAGGTTTTACAGGGAAAAAGCCAAAAGTACCTGACGGATATCACTGGAATAGGTATCTGCATCCTACTTGAAGCCGTTCACGTCCTTAAGATACAGAAATTATTAGTTTCTATGGCAACGCTCAAGATCCCAAAATGGATCCATATGTGGCTTTGTTGTTATTGAAAGCTAAATACTTCATCAGTACCTTAATTTATCTCTATATGCTCTTGAAAAATCTTTAAGAATAAGAACAAAGAAAGTGCACCAAGTAACACTGTTGATATATAGTGATGGCAAACAGTAAAATGTAGAGGTACACTATCGTTCAAAAGTTTGGGGTCGGTACGATTTTTTTATGTTTTTGAAACAAGTCTTTTATGCTCAGCAAGGCTGCATTTATTTGATCAAAAATACAATAAATAAACTATGTGAAAAATTGTGAAATATTATTGCAATTTCAAATATCTGCTTCCTATTGCAATATATTTTAAAAATTAATTAATTCCTTTGTTGGCAAAGCTGAATTTTCAGCATCATTACTTCAGTCTTCAGCATCATCAGTGTCACATGATCCTGCAGAAATCATTCTAATATGCTGATTTGCTGCTCAAGAAACATTTCTTAATGTTTCAATGTTGGAAACAGTTGTGCTGCTTAATGTTTTGGTGGAATTGAATGAGTCGTGCTGAATAAAAATATTAATTTAAATTAAAATATATTAATAACATTTTTTGAATGGTATACATGATGTCACAAAGGTCAAATAAGAGCTTCCAATGATAATATTTTCTTGTAACTGCAGTGCGGTGCTAACTTAACATCACCTCCTAACCTCTTTTAATCTGCAAAGTTTCATGCTGTTATTGACTGAGGCAAAGCACCACAAGAGTTTCTGGGCATAAAATCAGACCAGTAACACTGGGACAAAGTCACCTTTCCAAGTATCAGCCAACACCAGCAGCCACTGGTAATTAACACTGGCCATCTCTCTACCAGACACACACACACACACACACACACACACACACACACACACACACACAAGTCTCTCACTCCCTCTCGTTTTCTTGTGACACAGACTAAATTTAGCATGCAGCAGGAAGGGTGGGTGAGATCAGGACGATACGAGGCAAAAACTCCTCAGGAAACTCAATTCAAAGTCACCAGATTTCATAGATGGAGTCAGCGCTACTTGTATAGTCAGACTATACTCTACTCGGCCAAGAACCACCCACTTAGACAGAAAAGACCATGTGACTGACATGTAATATGACCAATGACTGTTCGCCTTGTTTACATAAAGTATTTGTATGAACAACTAAATTAACAATTACCATTTTCTTTTTTTTTTTATATCAACACAACAATAGACCAATTTTATTAATAGAATAGACAATATTTTGATTACAAACCACAGACCGTTGAATGAACATCTGATGCATATGACGCACTTAACTGGAAACACTTCAGGATTTTCCAAGTCGTCATCTGGTTGGTTAAATCCTACAGGATTTTTCCACCTGGACACAAATGCTGTGACGCCAAACCCCCTTAAATGTTTACCACAGCATTTACATATTCATACATTAATTAAAATAATTGAAATACGAATTTAAATAAATATATAGTTTACCACAGTACTGTACTTACATATTCCTCAAACTATCATGGTAGTACCTTTAGGGTTACAAAGGGGTGGAAAATTTTCTGTAAATTTCCAGAAATTTTATATGCAAAGTTAAGCTGGGGAATTTTGGAAGTATTCCAAGCTGGAAACTTAATGGGAATTAATTGGAAATTTGGGCTAATTTATACAAACTGTATAAACATATGTATATATAAACACTTGGTTTTGTCATAAGCAGACATGATGCAAACTAATGCAAATTTTTTAAAATTAAATTGTCTTTTTTGACAGAATTGACCTTATGTGTAAAAATAACTATTGATTTAGGACACATTACAGCAGCAGTAGAGGTGAGAGAATCCATCTACTTCCCCAAGCAAATAAACTGCACCCTGTGGTCAGTGTTCACTATTGCTCTTCATTACACACAAACATGCCAGGGCATCCGCTTTAATAATTAATATAATCCCACTCTGTAGCACTGCAATAACAGCTCCATAATTAAAAGATTGTTACAGCCTGGGAAAAGAGCTGTTTGCTTTACTGAAGTGCTTTCTTTAGTCTACTGAATCAAACCGCACCTGGTTCACCCTGCTGTGTCTCTGGAGGACTCTGTAGTGTGCAGGGAAAAGACTCTCTGGCTGAGGAGGTCAATGAGCACTGCTAAATTTAACACACATGCAAGTAGGTGTTGCATTCTCAGCAATGCCACAAGGGGCGCTCTACCGAACTTTAGCATAACAGTCTTCTACAGTTTTTTTTTTCAGGTCACCTACTGTCAGGGCCGAGCAACAGTTTGAAGACAATTGCTCTGAACAAGTTAGCTGAAGTCAGTATGTTTATAGTTAGCTACCTGATTAATTATTCATAACAAATCCGTTTGACATTTGAAGGTAAATCTATTGCCCCCTTGAGTACTGAGGCTTGTTTGCAACACAAGAACATACATTAAGTAGGGATGCACAATATATCGGTAATTAGCTCATATTGGAAAATTTTTAAATGTACAAATACCAGCTGGTATTCGATATATGTCTGTCATTATTGGATATTTAATTGTACTATTTTTACTTAGAAATTGTCTTTGCCATCATCAACGTTCACTTAAAGTTAATTTATTTGTAATGTAATCAAATCTCAAAATGAATATCCATTTTTATACTGTACTATATTTTGTATACTGTATTATAATGTTGCGATGCCTTTACTGTTTTATTTTTATTAAAGGGGTGGTTGATTATGATTTAACTTTTTAACTTTAGTTAATGGGAGATATTTTCTTTTAAAGAAAGGACTACAACAAATGGCTGGTAGAGACTACAAAGAGCTTCTTCCTGGGTTGGTGACATCACTAACCCTAAAATTTACATAAACCCCGCCCCCGGGAAAACGTAACAAAGGGGTGAGGACATGTTGGGCTGCTTTAGAGAAGAGGAAGAGTTGTTGTAGTAGAGTGTTGTTGTCATGCCATCATTTTACGCCGGACTGCTTCACAAACGAGGGTCAATTTGACGCTGGATGTGCACAAAAGATTAACATGACGGCACATGCTAGTCGATGAGTTGAATCAACTCCACAGCAACTACATGAATGTATCCACTAATCATTCAGAAATGTCAGTTTCATTCTAAAGTTGTAACTTCTTCCTGAGTCTCTCCATCAGTGTCCGACTCTGGTTTGAACAATGTAAGGCTGAACACCGTTACTGACAATCCTCATTTTGGCTGCATGAGATTCTCCAGCTTTGTTGTTGTTGAGCAACCGAAGCGTGAGCTGTTAAAGCTCCGCCCTCTTCTGGAAAGTGGGCGGGAGCAGCAGCTCATTTGCATTTAAAGGGACACACACAAAAACGGCACGTTTTTGCTCACACCCACATAGAGGCAAATTTGACAAGCTGTAATAAATGATTTGTGGGGTATTTTGAGCTGAAACTTCACAGATACATTCTGGGACTTATATTACATTTTGTAAAAGGGCATAATAGTTCCAATTAATATTGGTTAGTTATACATTATCCTAACATTCCTAACATTAAGTATGTCCAGAGACTCACAATTGATTCCAACATTATATTCATAGCATTGATTCATTACATTAGCATGATGCAAAGCCTATACAATGTGATACTCTAATAGAGTGGTGCAGGTATGATGTCAGAACCAGGAAGTCTAATTCGCCGTTGGTTCCTTCGAGATTTTCCTATGGGGTTTTATAATGGGGGTTTTCAATTTATTAGTAAAATAAAGCCTGTGGTAAACATAACTTGATGATACTTTGATGTTTTGTTCACACCCCAAGCTCTATTATCTAGTTACTTGAACAATGAACATGAAAAATGAACATAACTGCTTCAAAATTTGTGTTTTCGCTATGGGTGTGTGTAATTCATGTTGTAAAACAAATCGTCAAAGTATAATCAAGCTACAGTATGTTTACCACAGGCTTTATTTTACACATAAATCAAAAAACTCCATTATGAAACCCCATAGGAAAATCTCGAAGGAACAGCGGCGAATTAGTCTAATGACGTCATAGAGTACCTACACCACTCTATATACAGATACATATACACATGGTCCAATTTACTTGAACTAAATATGCACTAAAAACAAATAATAAAATATTTCTTGCCTTGAATGAATTTTGTTACAGAGCTTCGTGAAATGCATTCTGGGATTGCCTTCTCCATGAAGAGAGAAGAGTCTTAAATTCTAGATAAAACAAGGTCAGAAGCACACCCACAATGTGTCTAGGTAGGCAGCTCACTGGATTTTGGAACAGGTCATTTTATTCCCAGTGCAGCACCTGTCTCAGACTGCTAGACAGATCACAGCTTTCTTTTCCCAGAGGAACGGTCTAAATAGATATGTGTGAAAAACGAAAGGGAAAAGAGCGTCTAAGGCTGAGCTCACAAGCAGGCAGGTTTGCAAAAGGCACCATCACAGCAGTCACTATGGAGACCAGGAGGCAGTGAGGTACAGCGGCTTCTTTGTAAGATGCTGAAGGTAAAGCCTTTTACTGCCAAACAGAACTTCAACACCAAAACCACTGATATATGTATGTATTATATATACATTTTATAACAGAAAAGTGTAGCGCCAGATCACAATCCAAACGAATACTTATACATACAGCTCCTGGCGGTGCGTAGATCCAAAGATTACTCCAAGAACAAAAAACATGAAAGCTCCGCACACAAGAATAAAGTAAAAAAAAAAGCTCAAACTAATTTATTTTCCAGAGGCAACAAAAAGTGCAAAAAGAGCAAGTGCAAAACATTTTCGGGATCAACCCTTCCTATATATACACATTTTAAAATATATATTTAAAAAGAAAACAGTTACTTAAATTGTAATGATATTTCACAATATTACTATTTTCACTATTTATTCAAATATTAATCAAATTTTTTTAAAAGATTTTGTGAGCCGGTTGCGCAGCTGTGCATGGAGTCAGTAATTTTTTTTGTGATAATGCAATGAAACATGACAAATTTTGCTGAATTTTTTGCCAGGCTGTCATAATGATTATGTTGTAGTCAATGTATGCTATTTCCTACGAGCTTTGTTTTTCTATGAATTTTTTTTTTTTTTTGCATAACCTGTAGCTGTAGTTTTCCTTAACCATGTTTTTATTACTTTTTTGTTACTAGATTTTTATTATAATTTATTTTCTTGCATTAAAAATTTAGAATATTATTAGCAACAACGAAATGTTTAATAGATGGGTACTTTGACTGGAGGGAAAACAACAGCCTTTAAGCCATTTTAGAGCAAGTGGCTTAAAGGGAATATACACATACAAAAGTTTGGAACCACTAAGATTTTTAATGTTTTTAAAAGAAGTTTCGTCTGCTCACCAAGGCAACATTTATTTAATTAAAAATACAGTAAAAAACAGTAATATTGTGAACAATTTAAAATAACTGTTTTCTATTTGAATATATTTCACAAAGTAATTTATTCCTGATGTCAAAGCTGAATTTTCAGCATCATTACTCCAGTCTTCAGTGTCACATGATCCTTCAGAAATCATTCTAATTCTAATATGCTGTATATATAGACAAACCAAAAATTATTCAGATGTTTTTGATATTTTTGATATATTTTTACTAGTTGGTGCAGGACACTATAGTTCATTTATGTAAGGGCAGCAAAATAAAGTAAGACAGTGGACTACCAGTAAAATTGATAAAAATTTGAAACCAAAACACTTTAACTTGACCATGTTTTGCTTAAGTGTTATCTGTATTAAAGAATGAAATGTTCAAGGTGTCTGAATACATTTTGTTTGACTGTATAATATATATTATACATAATATATATACACACAGTATTTTTTATATATATATATATATATATATATATATATATATATATATATATATATATATATATATATATATATATATATATATATATATATATATATATATATATATAATATTGTGAAAAGGTTTTTTTTTTTTCTCCATTTATCACCCAGTTCTATTAATCACACCAGTATCGGCTCATTTCTTTGGGATTTAGATGAAGTGTTTCTAAGAATGAGGGCAAGTCAACACAGCTCATGGCAGGGTTTTTTATTACAGAGGGCGTGTAAATATCACATCCGACAGTGAAAAACCAGAGCCTTGAGTCAGGTGTTCTCAAAATCTACTCAAAAGCAAATTTACAGAAGTACATTATTTGCGGCGTATAAATATTTTATGTATACATCTGTTCTTCGTTGGTAACTAATATTAGATTGACAGTGGTATATTTGCAATATTTAAAGTTGAAGCGTGTAATTTGCCAGGTAATTACCAAACAGAATTGGTATTTTGCAGAATAGTTTTCCTGAACACTTCTTCTATTTGACATTAGTCAGTGTTTTGACAGCACCAGAGAGCCACAATCTTTACATGTTTAAGAGAATCATCCTATGAATGTCTTCTAGTTGTCTCTGCATATTAAACTTGGAAGTATTTTAACAATTACATTCAGCTTTAAAGATGAATGTGTGGACACTGAGTTAATTAACTAAAGTCAACAATTCCAGCTCTTATTCGTCTTGACAAACACATGGATACCTCGACAACCTAATGGAGCTTTTCTGCAAGACTGGCATTCTTCCTATCAGCTGATGAAAAACAAAGCACAATGTTTCCTGACTAACAATGAACAGCAGCATTTTGTGCTGCCGGCTCATGATATCACTGTTCTATTAAGGCCCTCTCACATGATTCTTGTAAACCAGAAAGCAAAAGATACACAATCACACAGAGCTTCGATTTTGGAAAATTGCTAGAAAATTCCCAGAGAGCCTTCAGTATGAACACATGCCATGCTCAGGGCATGTCTGATTGTGTGCGAGTCCCTCAAGAGCACAGGTTAAATGATGAGGCTGTGGGGTGTGAAGAAGGAAATGTCACATACTGTGGTCACTTTCTCCAGGTCAGCTTCTGAGGAGGTGGGAGAGAGTGGGCTGCTGGGACTGAAGGAGGGAGAGCTGCCCGCACTGGACACGTACTCTGGATCAGGAACATACAGAACCTGCAAACACAACCACAGCGTAACACTTTATAAATACCAGCCATGGCAGCCAGCAACTGCATGCATGGATGCACAATCAATACACACATATATGATTCTACTTATGTAAATGAGGACATACTGTATCATAGACCTCTTGTGTTTTTATAAATTGACAATTACAATTACCACTGTACAACCTGAAAATAAAACTTTGCATTTTTATACTTTATGTATTACTTATTATGTATTACTATAATGTATTACTTTATTATTAATCATTTTTACCTTTGATGTCATCTTCAAAAAAAAAAAAGATTTTGTCAGAATAATTTTATGGATGGATGAATGGATAGATGGACACATGGATGGATGATGGATGGACGGACAGATTCAAAATATTGCTAAGTCTGTAAAATTTGAAGCTGAAAAAGAACAAATCCATTCTGAATCTATCATTTTAAACACTTTTTATATATTTTATATATAGGGCCTAAAACTAAACTAAAACTAACCTGCCAATGGCCGTGACTTAAGAAAATGTACCGGCCAAACCTATTTTTTTACCAGCCATAAAACAAAAACAGGCAGTTATGAACCAATATTTTAGATATTAGTGAAAATTCACAATCCTCTATTTCAATTTCGATACCACAGCTAAAACTACTAGCTAAATTAATATAATATTAATAGGCTATATTTTAAAGACAAGTAAACAGTCAGTAATAAAATAAGAACAAATGATCAAATTACACAAGCAATAGCACAAATAAATACAATGCAAAAAAGATTAAAAAAACAATAAAAAATTGGTCTAACAGTAGTTTCAAGGTACAGAAATTTAATAAAGTAGTCAAATCAAATAAATAACACTGCATAGCCTTCGTATCCTTTTTAAAGTTCAATAGCAGCGAGAGATTTCTTTCCCTTTGTTCTTTGGTTAACATTAAAAACAGACAGCAGCAGGAATATTAGGATGCTGTCACTTTAAGAGTTAAGCGCTTAAATATTTACAGTGAAAAGGCTTAAACTTTCGCACTGCACTGACCGCCAACTGTACAGAGCGTCGTTGACGTTCATGTTCTCACAACATTGCATTGTTAAGAATTCATAAAAATGTTACCACCATCTGGCGACTCACGAACACAGATTTTTACTCACATTTGGTGCTTGGCGAGTGTTAATTTAGGCCCTGTGTGCATATATATATAATTATATATTTATAATTATAATACATACTCACATACACAAACTTTCTATTTTATTGCATTTTTTTAAACATTCCCATGCAAAACGGTACAATACAGGGAAAGTACAGGGAAGAAATCATCTCATCTAATGTGGTCTCTCCAGGTGCACCTCAGATCTCTGAACACCGAACTGGGCTCCACTTGTATTACGCTAATGGAAGGAGCCGCAGAGTTTGGTCACGTGATCTGCGCTGAGAGCCCTCCAGCTGTACCGCGTCAGGCAGCGGTCACAATCTCCAGCACCTGACTCTATCTATTACCCTCTCATTACTGCACCCAGCGCTACGTGAATATCAACGATCCGGACTTCAGCTTTGCTTAACATGTATTTGTGAGGAGATGATGAAGCAATACTGGAGCTGTTTAGCAAGAGATCTTTCATAACCGCTCATGCACTGACTGGAAAAGAGAAGTCATTAATCACTCCATCTATCTGAGAGATATCATCTGGTTAAATGTCATATCGGCCAATAATTGATATGCTGTTGCACTATATTAAACAGTGAGAGATTGATTCTTTGTCTAACGCTTGGCAGAGATCTAATGGCGAGGGAGTGAAGCGTTGTAATGAGTGTCTGCAGACGAAACCCGCCTTGAATTCAGTTAAGAGTGTGTGATTTTTGTGACTTTATAGCCAATGTGTAATGGCATTTACAACCTTTTTTACTTCTGTAATGTCACATATTTCAGAGCAAAACATGATATTCAATGAGTAAAAGCTAAAAGTTGGGTTTTAACTATCGGCAATCGACAACATTAGCTTAAAACAATATCTAAAAATAAATAAAAAACAAATTTTACTTCAGAAATGTGACATATTTGCAAGTGAAACAGGATATTAAATATGAAAATACATACCTGACCAGGGACCACATTTCTGGAGAAGAGTTTGTTGAGCTGAACAAGTTCGTTGGGAGTGGTGTCAAACTTCAGCGAGATGCTGTTTAGAGTGTCCCGTGACTCCACCTGCACAACACATGTACAAAAACATGTAAAAACATGGAAAAAGGAGAAGAGAAAACCATTTCTTTGCCTTCCTTTTGTAGACTGGGTAAACCCAGCCTGATCTGTCGGCGATTTGATTTCGCCCAGCAACTCAGTCTGGAAACCCGTACATTCATTTCTACTGCTTCTGTTACACTTTTGCGGGAACCAATCACAGACTGGCTTTATCCACCTTGCTCGCTATTGGCGGGTATAACACGATGACGATAGAGAAGCGACGGCAAGCACGACCTTCAATCCGATTCCTTTTAACCTCTCGATGATGTTGAATGACTTCTTTAGTTTAGCAAACAAATTACTCGAGGGGGTGTAAATACCACTCACCCGATGCCATTGCTGCTTCTGCAAACCGCTGATCAATGCTACAAACTAAACTTGTCTGGAGTTTTCGCGTCGCTCTGCAAAGTACGTCACCCGGATCGTTGATCTGATTGGTTGAAGGGCTATCCAATTACGTGAATAATACTCGTTGATCACGCCTCTTGTGCAGTAGAAAATACATAGCAAACTCCCGAGACCAATGTTCAATTTTAAATTGAGCTTGGTCTGGTGATAGCCAGACAATTCCTTTTGGTCTACACAAGGTGAATGTCCTACACCACCATTCAAAAGTTTGGGGTTGGTACGATTTTTTAAATGTTTTTTAAAAGAAGTCTCTTATGCTCACTAAGGCTGCATTTATTTGATTAATAAAAAAATACAGTAAAAACAGTAATATTGAATGTTGAGTGATTTTTTTTTCTATTTGAATATATTTTAAAATATAATTTATTCCTGTGATGGCAAAGCTGAATTTTCAGCATCATTACTCCAGTCTTCAGTGTCACATGATCCTTTGCTGCTCAAGAAACATTAAACAAATCTTTAAAAGTCTTTACTCTCACTTTTGATCAATGTAATGTATCCTTACTGAACTAAAGTATTAATTTCTTTCCTTCTATATACATATATATCTACTGACCAAAAACTTTTGAATGGTAGTGTAAATCTGCTAATCATTTCTAGTCCAATTCTGATCTTTGATCCAATTCTGAGCCAGTTTGTGTTACTCCACATTCTGCACATGTCCAACCATCAACTATGTGTGTTGATTTATCATTTTAACTAACTTTATCCTAAGCACCAACTACTACTATAGAATGTTAGCCAGCAGACCATTATCCAGTAAAAATAAATAAATAATAAAAATAAATAATAATAAAAATAAAAAATTGAGGTCACGTACAGTGAAAAGCCTGCAAAAAAGAACAGAAAAAACTGTTTGTGTTTGTAAGTGAGAGGACAAAAACCTAACAGTAAGAGAAATGCATGGTGCATGGTGTGAACATATTCTTCCCCTTTTGCACATATTGTGTGGAACTTATGACTGCATGATCAATTCTACACAACACCGATATACTAAATTCCTCTACATATCACCAGATTATAGTCCTCTAAACATCTGAACTTAGGACAGTCAGATGACTATTACATTGTTGATAATATCTTAATGTAAAGGATTCTACATAGTTCTGAGACTAAGTCTGTTTGTTACAGTATATCAGAAGTTTCTCATGTGAGGAGGACAGTGAGATGATCAGATCAAGGAGACAAAACACACTATAGAATTTGGTCTATGGAAGCTAAACATTTCCATTTATGTTTAAAGAAAAAGAAAATTCATACAGGTTTGGATCAACTTGAGGGAGAGTAAATGATCACAGAATTTTCATTTTTTGGGTTAACTAACCCTGTAATCACTTCCCAATAAACAAAAACGTGGCTCTTCTTCATCATGTACACCAGTTTTGTTTGACATGAAACCACGTGCCTCATTTTTTTTTGTCACCATCTTGCAGAAACCACATCAAGTTAAAAGTAGTTCAACTTTGAAAAACATGCCTCAAGATCCTTGTCTTGAATGCAAGAATGTGTCCAGTGTGAACAGGCCCTAAGAAGACAAGCCAAATTAATAAACAAACAAACAAACAAACAAACATGCATCTTTATAATTGAAATGATTTACGTCATCACAGAGTTTTCCCCAACATCATACAGAAAAAAGCATCATATCCAATGCCATTTCAACTCTGAATCAGACTTCTGAGTTTATTTTTCTTTGAGAATGAAAGAAACCCCCCACGAATTTGCACAGAAGTTTTCTGGTTGTCTCCAGATGGGAACGTCAGTAGTCGATATTCCCAATGCCCCTGTGCTAGCAGCTACCTTTCATCCCTTCTGTCTGGCACAGAACATTGATTCCCTGCGAGAGCCATTTGAAACCGGCTCTTCCGTGGGCTATTTATTTGTAGCTTCTGGACGCTTCATTTCAGAGCAAACACAACCTGCCTTCAGCGGACACTAATGCCTCTGTTAGATGGAGAATTTATGATTTGCTCCACAGTCTAGACGTGCTCTATCCTTCGTGTTTTCTCCTCTCCTAATTCAATAGCAGGAAGTCCCGCTGAGGTCTGTCGTCCTCTTTCTAAAGGCAGCCGTGGATAAAAATATCACTTAATATCCAACACGAGCAGTGCCAGCGGAGATGTCAACCATTGCCAGTCGCTTCTGTTTGGAAAAACAGACACATGCAGCAGTACGAGTCATCAGAACAGTCTAGACAAACTCAACATTTCCCACACATGGTTCCTTCTGAGGATCAAATGCAAGTCAAATGCAAAAAACCAGAACACATCAGTCGTTACACTGGGTTCCTGACACATACGATTATCAAGGTTAATAATTCTTCTGGCAAGTAGTATAATTCTTCAGCATAACTATACACTGTTTAGCAACTTGGCAATAGAATCTGTAGCCAGAGGCACATTTTACATCATCTTCAAACGTGACTCATGCATCCTGAATTTAGAGTCAAAGACCTCTTAGGTCATTGGGATCAAGGCTAGTTATGTCTAGGGTTGGTTCCAAACATCATGAGACAGTGTTTAGCTATTACACCACTCTACAGCTGGGAGCAATATTCAAGTCCAAACACAAAACACATCATTTGTGTGTATTATTTAGTTATAGTGATTTTTTTTTTTTTTTACTGCATTATGTCCCTCCTAATTTCTTTCAATACACTTTTACATTTGTAAATTAATGTTATTTTTATATGAATTAATTATGTGTTTGTAATCATTAAGTACTTTAAATGGCCACTGTGTATCAAAAGTGCAATATAAATACATTTGCCTTGATTTCTGTTATCTTTTAATATGGCTAACGTCACAAGGATCCATCATATCATACATGTGTGTGTGTGTGTGTTTATGTGTTTTTAAAAGTATATTTTTAAAAAGAATCTTTGCATTGTGACTTATTTTCATGACAATTAAGGTCACATCTGTCAGGCGTGGGTTCTGTAGAGACGCACACAATGAAGGAGTATACTGAATAATCTATACTATATTCACAAACTAAAACACAGGAGATCGCTGGAGATTATAGTAAACACAACCACTAAATATTGTCGATACTGAAAAAGATAAAACACAGGGCTTAAATACGAGAGGAACATAAATGACTTGATAAAGAACAGGTGTGAAAGACTAATTAACACATGAGGAAACTAATCAGGAAATCAGGCAAGAAAAACAGTAACAGAGAAGACAAAACCAAAACAGGCTACATGTGACATCTCCAGGTCATTATATATAATATATAATATATATATATATATATATATATATATATATATATATATATATATATATATATATATATATATATATATATATATATATAATCTACCTGTCAATCAATCAATCAATCAATCAAGTCATAATAATAAGAATGACAATAATATTTATTTTTAATATTATATAGTGCTGTCAATCGATTGAAAAAAAGTTAATCACACATTTTTCTGTAATTAATGACGATTAATCGCACCTAACATTAAAGTTTTTAATATATACAGTCAAACCAAAAATTATTCAGTAACCAGATATAATTTTTTACAATATTTTTTTACTAGTTGGTGCAGGACACTATAGTTCATTTATGTAAGTGAGGATAGCAAAATAAAGTAAACTGTGACATATTATACCCTAAAATTCTTCAGTGAACTACCAGTAAAATTGTTAAAAATTTGGGACCAAAAATTATTCAGACCTGACCATGTTTTGCTTAAGTTTTATCTGACATAATTAAGATTATTTTTTTCTGACACAGTTTAACTCTGAGACCTTGTCATATTTTATTACCATTTTTTAAACTATAGTGAATAAACTGAAATAATGAATGAAATGTTCAAGGTGTCTGAATAAATTTTAGACTGTATTTATATTGTAATTTCACATTTAATCTCCACATTTGAAATATTTCCAATATTTTCCAAATATATACAATATTTTAAATATATTTAAACTGAACATTTTTATTGCATGCGTTAACGAGCTGATTTTGACAGCATTAATATTATATTACAATCTTTGTATAAAGGATTTTTTGCATTGGGCATTACTTTCATGGCAATTAAGGTCACATTTCCAGTCCACAGAATATAAAAAAAACAAACAAACAAATAAATATGATGTATAAATTCTATACAATTTAAATTATATATTAATCTTCTTTCATTTGCATTTCAGTAATGATAATTGACATAAAAATAATGTTACATTGCAAAACATTTGTATTGGACCTAAAATAAGCTTTGTTTTCATTATGAAAAATATAGGAACAACATAAAGACAGATTTTTTACTTGACATTACTAGATTTTTGGGATAAAAAACAACCCATACATGTTCTTGAGTGGTTTTGTGAGATTCACAGAACACACAGCTCATCAAACTGGAAATGACATTCCAGCAAATGGTGCAATCAAGCAGAATGTCAAATCAGCTCCATACTACGTGGGACATCACGGCTGCCGTGGCATGAGAGTTGCCATAGTGACGCTGTCATTACTACTACCCTCATGGCACACGCTGGCTAACTGCGTCTATGATCACTTAAAGAAGTAATTTTAGCTCAGCAGTCTTGGCAAGACGTTGGCGTTCTCTCTTTCACAGAACCTACAAGCGCTTACAAAAAAAAACAAAAAAACAAACAAACAAACAAAAAAAAAAAAAACACCATGAAAATATCATCCATGCTTTAGACATGGTAATACTATAGTATTCTTTGAAGAACCTGGGAGTACCTTGTAAAAACCATAGTACATGATCATTCAGTACTTTGGTAAATATAAAAAGTACCATCTGAAACCATTGTTCCTCCACAGTACTTTTGTACCATCTCAAGGTGTCTTTAATCTTCCAACAGCCTGTTTTGGAAGATGTCAGCAGGAGGTCAAGGGGCAAACGGTGAGCCTGGTCACACACACTCACAGCATTAAGCTCTTCACACTCACCCTAAAAGTATTTAAATCAGTTCAAACCTGTGATAAAATTCCAAATGAGCTTCATGTATAGTCAGAAATGTATTTTTAAAGGTGATTGTTGTGATTTGCTGATGTTGAATACAAATCAATGCAATAATAAATATGCACAGAATGTCAATTGATTCTGTGCACAGTCTGCATCATAATGAGACTATAAGCTTTAATCACTAACTACACAACTTCAGTGCATCTACAACTACTCTAGCCGAATCAGACTAATGTAGGAATCAACAGATTCAGAAGCATTAATGCCAATGCTGAATCCACAGTGTTTCTTTCCAATGAGATCTCAATCTCTCTTGCCCTTTCCTTTGCAACTGATTTAATTGGCCACAGACCAGCCAATAGTCAGAGCCCACTGACCTGCAGAGTGCTATTAGTGACTGAGCAGATGGGCTACAATAGTTTAGCTCTCCTTCAAACCCTCTTGAGGTCAAGACTGCTTCTTGAGAAAACAGCAATGCAGACATTCACCTGTGGCCAGAGGCAACAATTACAGAGACAGTTTCTCTGAAAATCTTACAGGGATAGTTCACCCAAAAATTTTTTTTTTTTTTTTTTTTTTTTTTTTTTTCATACAATGAGAGTCAATCAGGTTCAAAACAACACTAGACCCCGCTGACGTTTATAGTATGGGCATGTTAACCCCCACCAACAACCACAAACAGCCTCATGACACGCTGTTTATGCCCTGTGACAAATGCCCCGCAGTCGTCTTGCACACTTTTCACGCTCTGCGGAGGAAAACAAAAGCCCTGTCAATCACTTTTGGCCGACAGAGACAGATCTTCAGTTTGTGTGTGGGGGAGACGGGTGTCAGACACCTGCCCAGATCCGAGGGGAGAGCAGAACCGTCTGGAAACAGAACCGTGACAGCAGCAGCAACGCTGTCTCTCATGAGCAGAGCACGTCAACAACACCAGCATCTGATTCCACGGCTGCCTGATACCAGTTCTGAACTGAATCTGATGCCCATATTCCACTCATAGGATGCCGGTGTCTGACGAGTCAATCTTAAACTAATTCATAATATTTCAGTTTCATATATGTACACAAATTGCTCAGAATAATTATTTGTTGTAAATGTTTGTTGCATTAAAAGCAACTCACAAAATCAAAAAGGTGGGATACTGCCAAAAACTAACAAAACATCTGTTTGGTTTTGATTATCATCTCTATCGTGATCGTGCGAACATGACATTTGACAGTTGTTTGTCATCATGAAAGTTAATATTTGCATGTGTTTTAAAGCCATATCAATTTAAACTTCTATGGTTTTCTAAATGAACACTTCCGAAGCACGCGCACAGTAAGCTGTCTGTCAAGACGGCGCGTCCTGTGAGTATTAAACTAAGTTCTCTTTAAAGGTGCTAAAGAGGATGTTTTGTTTTATAAATTTTTGCAATATTACTTGAAACTGTCTTTACTAACTGATAAAGACTATTTATTAGGTGCACTGAAAGGAATAATATTAATATACATCATCTGTGCACGAGGTAGGGCCTTAAAAACATCAGCCAATCATTTACGTGATTATCGTGTAACGATTGGCCCTCTGGCTTGTCAATCACTGCCATCGGCTGCGCGCTCCAGAAACTTTCCACACTCCACGGGCGCCGCATGCAATGTTTTTGTCAGGAGACAGGAGTAACAACTGCAGATTATGAGTTACCTGCGGTGAGTCCACTAACACGACACAGCGAATGCCGGTGGTAAACACTCGTGCACGAGTTTTGGGAGGCGTTCCCTGGAAATGAGCTGTGAAGGAGAGGGGTTGTTCTTATGCATGCGCTCATTTCAAAAACTTCGAAAGGATTTCGAAAAAGATCCTCTTTAGCACCTTTAACATCTTTTTACTTCAGCTGTCAAATACAAGGTTATGTCAAAAACAAGTTTAATTTAACAAGTTATGAAGTACAATATCTAGCTTCCGCCAGACTGCCTTTTGTATTCAACGTAAGTGTAAAACTCTTGCAGTTCAAAAAGCTTACGCTACGTCCCACGCCTTCCCTATTCAACTTATGAAAAAAGTGTAACTGACGCGATGCCAGTTTATATTTTTTCGTAACTTCAGTACAGAAGGCGGTCTGGTGGAAGCTAGATATTTTACTTCATAACTTGTTAAATATGGATATTTGTATACATAAATGCTTTGCTTCGCTTCAGAGGACCTTTATTAACCCCCTGGAGCCTTGTGGGATACGTTTATGATGGATGGATGTGGATGGAAGCACTTTCTTCAGCTCATACTCCTGACCCCTGAAGCTCATGTCAGGATATTTATTAAATATCTCTGATTGTGTTCATCAAAAAGAAGGAAGTCGTATACACCTAGGATGGCTTGAAGGTGAGTAAAGCTTGGGCTAATTTTTTAATCTTTTAATAAAAATACATTTATTACTTGAATTTCTTACTTGAGATAAACACGGCAGACTGTGTACAGCTCACTTAGAGGAGGAGCTAAGCTAATAGTACGGATTCTGTGCCAGTCATGGGCGGGGCCTGTTCCCATGTCACACTGGATCACATTCCCGAATGGCTCATTTTTAGACACTCTTTCGGATTTATGGGGAAAATAACAAATGGAGTGGATGGATTTTTACCACGACAGGATGGTTGTGTTCACACAATGCGGACACATAATTATGTTCACAAACTGCCTTACTTTGGATGCTAAAATATGTTTTCAAAACTTGTAGACTTGTAAACAAAGACAATAATCTAGTCAGTTTGTCTAAGCCAGAGGAAATGTTAGCCGTTTCTGATAGACGTTCTCAGAGTCCCTGGCTGAGCACCAGCACCAGCACCAGCACCAGCACCATTTTTGGTGGAAAAGGGATATGATTCCAATCTTCTGGCTAAATTACAGCTCTAGCCGCCAGCAGTTTCCTCTCCTCAGTCTCTGCACTTCCAGGCAGAACTCCAGAGCTTGGCTCAACCCACACGCTCCTCTGTTACTAGGGAGAGAGATGAAAAGCGTTCTGCCCGCAGCTGGAATTTGAGGGTCATTTCAAGAACACAACAAGCTGTTAAGATAGACAATCGAAGCTCACACAGTCTCTCTCACAATCAGCACACACACGCCAAATCAATAGAAATGCAAACGCAGAAAGGAAGGTCATTCAACAATACTCTGCTGGAATGCATGTTGATAAGCGTAGAGGACATTCGCATGCAGACCGGTGAAAATAAACAGGCTGATGTAAACATTCGCACGGCTTCATGCATCTGCTCCTTACTAAACGCTGATGAAAACACGCTCGGTCTCAAATCATCTCTGTGGACCTCGTGCGAACTCTCACAGTAATCTCACAGGTACATGTGGAAAAATCCTCAGAGTAAACAGAGCTGGGATGAGATCTGCAAGATATGACCCTACAAAACACAAAGCACATGCACAGAAATAACGAGGAAAGGGATTGATGTTCTCACTTACAGAATACTCGATGGTGCCCTTCGGTCTCTGGAACGACATCCGCCTTCCATCCTTCTTCTCCGGTGTCTTCTTCTGCCCGGTATCTGAAAGCAAGCGAGGGAAGGTTCTCATTATGTTCATGTTCCGCTCTCCCCTCAGCTTGACACAAGCTGCCGAGCTCTCAGCCTCGACCGACGGCTCATCCGTCAACAGCGAGTGTGAACGAGCGATTTCGGTGAGGCAGAGAACGCAGCTTCTCTCTCTCTCTCTCGACTCCCTGTCTACCTCCCTCCTTTCCCCACTGTCTCTCTCTCTTTCTTTCTCGCTCAGCACAATGACAGGCGATGTGTCTTCACCTTGCAATGCCTCCCGCTGCTGCAAACACCGTAACAGACAGAGACCACCCTGACCTCTATGAGAGAGAGAAAGAGAAAGCGAGATGTAGTGCTGCCACCTGACATTATCACATTTGTTTCGTTCTGTGATTCTGTGCATCTTTGAAGTGATTTTTAATGCTTATGTAAACCTAATAGAGCTATGTTACGTATTGGCGCTGATTGAATTCAATTCAATACTGGCATTAATTAATCTGGGATTTCAAATTGCACACTCTACAAATATGCTTCATTTTGATGTCCGGAACTTTTAGAGGAATAGAGAAACTTTTAGAGTTTTTTTTTTTTTAATGACTTGCTTTAAACAACCATCATACACAACTTGAAAAAAGAAATGGCTGTAAGTATCGTGTTCAGTAGACAGGGTGTAGACTCGTTGGTAGCCGAGGAGTGTATCCACAGCAGTAAAGGCGGTGCAACTGTAACAATCAGTCTATAATCCCAACCACTTTGAAGCGGTACTAAATGGGGCTGTCAAACGATTAATCACATACAAAATAAAAGTCTGAGATTGCCTAATATATGTGTGAGTACTGTGTGTAATTAATATGCATATATAAACACACACAAATTAATGTATATATTTAAGAGAAATATGCTATTTATGTACAAAATATTTGTATTTATATATAATATAAATTATATAAAAATATGAATAAATACATATACTTGTAAATATTTCTCAAATATATACATGAATGTGTTTGTATTTATATGTACATAATAATTACACACAGTACACCCACATATATTAGGCAAACTTAAACATTTAGTTTGTATGCGATTAATCGCGATTAATCGTTTGACAGCCCTAGTACTAAATTGCAGTGGAAAAGCAAACTGAAAGTAAGCGAGGTGTGCCGATCTGAGCCAAGCTGTTCCACGCAGTGGAAAAGTGCCAGTTGTTTTTACATTAATTTGGAGAGTAATTGTGAAATTATTACAATATAAAAATATAAAAAACTCCAAAGATTTTAATCGCGATTAGTCATGATTAATTACAGAAAAAAGTGCAATTTTTTTTTTGTTTTTTTTGCAATTTATTGACAGCACTAACCAACCTGGTCTCATGGGAGAGACGTACCAATGGGCACGTTTTGGCGAGACACAAAATTACGTACCGGCGAGTACGTCTCGCCGCAGTTTCCGACAGAAACGAACGCTAGAGGCCGGCAAAACGTCGATGAACGCTTTTGCTCGTTTTCACGCACGGTTTTGATGACGGCCGGGGTCAGATTATGGATTCGTAAAGACTCGTTTTGGCGTCTCCTCGCGCAATATCACGTCACGGCTTCAAAACGCATCCGACCGGAGTGCCCAATTTGTAAACGAACATACTTTGGACTCTCCGGCTCTACGCGTTTCGCTTTTTTTGACCGTGACCAAGCTTGCTCGGTAGCTCGGCCGATACGGAGTTGGACTTCTATGGAGTCGACTTCCCCTGCCTGGGTACGAATCCCGTGAAAGGCGACTGACGGCAACAAAAAAAAAAAAGAAAAAAAGAGAGCTCAAAGAGAGATATAAACGAGCTGAAAAACGGACGCTTCTTACGTCGCGTTTGCTTTTTGTAACACTATCGGGTAGGTTTAGGGGTAGCGTCGGTGGGAAGTTATTTTAAAACGCAACGGAGCACAAACGTCAAATCAAGAACCGCGGCGATTCGTCTAAAAAGCAATGTCATAAAAACGTACCGAATTCACCCCATTATCTGCTCCAGCAAAAAAAACAACACGCTTTTGGCGCCGCTCAGTGGACATTTCAGAGCGAAACTGCAGCTATATGTACTCACTGGTACGTATTTCGCGACTCACGAAAACGTGCCCACGGGTACGTTTTCATCAAGAGACCAGGTTGGCACTAACACACACACACACACATATATATAATCAAATACATATATTACCTAAAAAAATAGCTAATGTTGAGGCTATGAAACATGTCACTCCTCCTCCAGCTAATGTGTAAGTATGTAGTCTCATGGGTGCATGCGTTTCTGTGTGCATGTGTAATTTTCAAAGTTATTATGCAGCAATGTTAGCAAGTCCCCAGCATGTTCACTTTGCTTTAGGCGGTCAGGCTGTCTCCACATTAACTCCAGAATCCGTCGTCTAACAGGTTCTGCACTTGTGACAGTGTGACAGAGAGACGTTCGGCTGTGCAGTCATGAGTCATAGTCGTTCCTGCTATTTCTGTACTCGCACCAAAGAGACGGCAGCGAAAGAAACCAGGCCAGCGCAAGTGCCGATCCGAAGGCTGATCTTTTATCCAGCGCTTTCACGCCTCTGTTTGAGAGTATAACCTGACAAACGGCGACAGTGGCTGATCTCTTTTTATTTACACTACAGGGAGTGCAGAATTATTAGGCAAGTTGATTTTCTGATCATATTTTTTTTCCAAGCACATTTTACCAATTCCAATCCACATCAATCTTAATAACTACTATTAATATTGTTTTTAATCATTTATTAGTGATATATAATTGTTCATGAAGGCTGGAAATGAAGAATGCCCTATATTCAGGTGTGCAGAATTATTAGGCAGGTTTTCTGTTACAGATAAAATGAGCCAAAAAAGAGATTTAACTCAGACATAAAAGTCAAAAATTATTAAATACTCATGAGAAGGACGCAATACTAATGTAATACTAGAAATTGCAAAGTTAAAGCATGACCATTGGACAGTGAAATGCTCATTGGGTCAGCGGGGTCATACAAAAACAGCTGGAGAAGAAAAGACACGTTAACTGCAAAATAATTAAGAATTAAGGTGAAGAATTAAGTGTGAAACCATCAGGAACCCTTTAGTCTCCAGCGCCACCATTTCCCAGTACTGAAACCTACCTGGAGTCTTCAGAAGTGTGAGGTGTCAGGATCTCAGAGACTTAGGTTAGGTGAAGAATCCTAAAAAATGACCCGCTCTTAATAAGAATCACAAGCTGAAGTGTTATAAAGTACATGAAGACTGGGTTTTTATAGGCCTTATAGACAGACAGCTTGAGAGTGAAGGACCAGCACCACATCCTCTTGTACCACTGTTTGAAGAATTTATCTTCCAGAATCTAGCAGTGAGTTTTGGAAGATCATTTAGTCCATCCCTGCAAGATGGACATTTCAGGATAAGAGATGGACTAAAAGTGAACTCCCACACCTTACTGCCAGATTCTGGAAGATAAATTCTTCAAACAGTGGTACAAGAGGATGTGGTGCTGGTCCTTCAGGAGTCACTCTCAAGCTGTCTGTCTATAAGGCCTATAAAAACCCAGTCTTCATGTACTTTATAACACTTCAGCTTGTGATTCTTATTAAGAGTAGGGCGCTTTTTAGGATTCTTCACCTAACCTAAGTCTCTGAGATCCTGACACCTCACACTTCTGAAGACTCCAGGTAGGTTTCAGTACTGGGAAATGGTGGCGCTGGAGACTAAAGGGTTCCTGATGGTTTCACACTTAATTCTTCACCTTAATTCTTAATTATTTTGCAGTTAACGTGTCTTTTCTTCTCCAGCTGTTTTTGTATGACCCCGCTGACCCAATGAGCATTTCACTGTCCAATGGTCATGCTTTAACTTTGCAATTCCTAGTATTACATTAGTATTGCGTCCTTCTCATGAGTATTTAATAATTTTTGACTTTTCAGTCTGAGTTAAATCTCTTTTTTGGCTCATTTTATCTGTAAAAGAAAACCTGCCTAATAATTCTGCACACCTGAATATAGGGCATTCTTCATTTCCAGCCTTCATGAACAATTATATATCACTAATAAATGATTAAAAACAATATTAATAGTAGTTATTAAGATTGATGTGGATTGGAATTGGTAAAATGTGCTTGGAAAAAAAATATGATCAGAAAATCAACTTGCCTAATAATTCTGCACTCCCTGTATATGTCCCTGAGGGCCTTTAAAATAGAGTTTTATTACTCAGAAACACATTGTCATAATATTTATAAAGCTGATCTAAACTGTTTCAAAATTTATTTTGAAATTCCCACATGCAAAGACAAAACTACTATACAGCAAAAAGTACAATTATTATTGCTCTTAATTAGGCTTAGGAATTTGGGATGGGATGGGAACTGACAGCTATTTTCTTAACTTTGTTGACATTTTAAAATGAATCAGGAAGTCTGGGCAGAACATAACTGAAGGGTTCTTCCTTTTATTAAAATAATAATAAATAAAATAAAATTTAGTTTTGTATATATATATATTTAATTAGTTTATAGGTAAGAATATGCCTGGCCAAATGTACAGTACATTTAAATAGTATTTGCCTATTTAAATTTGAATTTAAATACGCAATACGCAAATACTTAAGAGTCAATGACTGGATCATTATTGATTATTATGTTTCTAGCATATTATATGTTTGGTAACAGTACTTTTAAACCTAATTGATGGAGTGTGTAGCTTTTCATTTTTTAACCATGTAAGAAGATGTATCATGGCCATATTCTAGGATGACAATGTCGAAATTCATCAGGTTCAAATTGTGAAGGAGACTTTACAGAGTGCTCACCTCTTGCATTGTCAACATACAATCTTGACCAAAAACTGATGCACCTCTAATGGAAATAACATTACACAACATTTATACATACAACATACAAAATAAAAAAAACTGACAAAATATGATAATCATAGAGACTTGGGGTGGGCTGTTTTGACTTGACATCTACTAAGCAACCACTACACTCTAAAATATGCTTGGTTAAAAACAACCCAAGTTGGGTTGAAAATGGACAAACCCAGCAATTGGGTTGTTTTAACCCAGCGGTAGGGTTAAATGTTTGCCCAACCTGCTGGGTAATTTTACTTAACTCAACTTTTGTTTAAAAATTACTGTATTGCTTAATTAAAATTAACCCAAAGTATGTTGGAAATGAACATTTATTAATGTTCAATGAATAATTATTAAACAATAAACAATTATTAAATTGCTTATTAATACATTTATATTAATAAACTATTAAATTTATATTAATAAAATATTAAAGCTTATAAATAAACATTCACCTTTTGTCTATTATTGTTGTCTCCAATTGCATCTGGTTTTTAATTTCACAACTATATTTTGGGTTCATTTTAAGCTAGCCATATAGCAATTTTTAAATAATAGTTGGTTTAAATAAAACTACCCAGCTGGTTGGGCAAACATTTAACCCAACCGCTGGATTAAAACAACCCAATCTCTGGGTTTGTCCATTTTCAACCCAACTTGGGTTATTTTTAACCCAGCATTTTTTAGAGTGTAAGAATACCATAGAAAATGCATAGTTACATGCTAAAAACACTAAGAACACAATAGCAACCATTTAGCAACGCTCTGGCAACCATCCACAAAACTGTAAAATCATGGTAATGAGTTTTACATGGGCAAAAAAAGAAAAAAATATTTTTCATAGAAAAATCTAAGCTGTTTCAAAGGATAATATTCTGATTCCCTTGTATAAAAACAAAATATGTTCATTTAAATCTAAAACATTTGCAAATTCATTTTAGATTTGAGGACTCAACTGACAGTAATAACAGAGGATTTGGAGTTTTAATTAAAATTAAAACATTTACTACATCTCCTAATAGTAAATAGCAAAAAGATGCTATGTATTCCAGAACAACAGCATCGATCGAGGCATGAGTCAGAGACTCAGTGAGCAAACACACAGCAGAGATAAGTTCCATGAAAAGCGGCAAAATTGTATGGAATTGAACCCTCACGTGTGTGTGTCGCCTGAAACAGGCTTTTCACACGCTGAGATAAGAGCTGCCACATCGAAACAAAACAAAGAGCCCAATGTGTGTCTGAGAGACACCAAATCCATCGTCTCTGCGGTTCTGGAACATTCTGTGTGCAGCCAGTGTCCATCCAGAGCTGCTCTCTATCAACAAAATGTGACAAATCTCTTGAATAAATGTTCATTTGTTCTCAGTGCCCATGACACACTGAGTCTGTTCCAAAACCTAGTTAGCTGCATTGCTGTCTGCAGCATCCTAGCTCAAATGAAACCTTATGTGTCACTGATTTGGACCACTCTAATTAGGCAGCAGCAATTAAATGGCACTTTTGGAACAGCCTTTGAATCTATGATGTCCTATAATGCTGCCTAAGACAGCTCACTATGTTTTGGAACGAGGATATTAATTTCGTTTTTTTACAAAACCGATAACCGAAGCTTGTTAACGATCATTAACCGTTAACTGAGAAGATTATGTTAAATTAGAATTTAATTAATTTAAAATGGATGAGTGTCTGTGACCCATTAAAAATAACAAAATGGGGTTTAGTTTTACATACACAAATATCAGCATAAACAACAGAACATGAGGATTCAAATATCGTCACATCACGCACCTGCAGTGCTTCTGTGAACACAGAAAAAGGAATAAATACACAAAATATACACTGCCCGGCTTAAAAAAAAGTTACTGTTACCTAAGAGTCTCTGACTGGATCAGTATTGCTGTGATTATTATGTTTCGAGCATGTTATGTTGGAGAGCAGTTCTTTTAAACCTAATTGATGGAGTGTGTATCTTTTCATTTCTTAAACAAAAATGGAGGAAGACGTATCATAGCCATATTCCAGGATAACAAAGCTAAGATTAATCAGGCTCAAATTGTGAAAGAATGGTTGGGAGGGAGCATAAAGCGTAATTTTCACATATGAATTGGCACCTCTGAATCCAGACCTTAAATTTATTAAAGGTCTTTGGGATGTGCCGGAGGAGACTTTACAGAGTGCTCACCTCTCGCATTGTCAACATATGATCTTGACCAAAAACTGATGCACCTCTTGATGGAAATAACATCACAACATTTATTTCCATTTTTTGGTTGGGCAGTGTGTCACTTAAATAATTAACAGAGCGAAAGAAGCCTTTTTGACATTGCACCAAACATATAAAAAGTTACACTGCAACTGTACAATCTGTGCCGTTCAGCATGACCATTATTTTGCGCATGTGAAGGATGATGTTTTACGTCAGTATTGGAACGCGAGTGAAGTACAACGCATAGTTTACATAATAAATAACAGATTAGCATCAACATTTGGATTTGTGCCATTTTAAACAATTTAACCGGTAGTATTAACTAGTCATAATTCTTTCTGTTAGTTAACCAGTTAATTAAGAGCATCCCTATTTGGAACAGCCATTACTGTGGCTCAATGTCTAGCATTTTGTGCTCTAAATATAAAGGCCACTGCTAATGAGAAGTAGTGTTCAATAATCACATAACACAGGTGGGAAATATAGGACAAGGCCACATGCTGTTCTCTTTTTTCCTTTCAGTGGAAAAAAGGAAGTAATATTATTCATCAGATACATTTGTAACATTTTCTTTCTAAAAGTAATACTAAATGTGCATCATTAAACAAAGCACACACAAGTACCTCAGTCTTATGATGTTAAGCAATAAAAGCTCTCAAACAAAGTAGCTCTAATGGTCCGCAGCTGTTATACAAACATTAACCCAATCTTGAGGATCAGTTAGCAGTGATGTTTGTGTCATATAAACATAATAGCTTATACCTAGGCCTGATGTTTGTACATGTAACAGAAGGCCTTAGGATAGAATCACAATATGTTAACTAGCTAGCTAGATATTAGCCTGTTAGCACTGTTTGAAAATATCGGCATTCGATATATCCAAAAGTGTCATTCAGTAAAACCAAAATTTTGGTTAAACCGAATGACTATTTATTGGTGACAAATTTTGTCCACCTTGTAATAAATGACAAAAGCAGTGTTAAATGATTAAATGGCAAAAACCACATAATCTTGTTGTTAACACTTAATAAAACTTCAAAATGAATTACACTCACCTAAAGGATTATTAGGAACACCATACTAATACAGTGTTTGACCCCCTTTCACCTTCAGAACTGCCTTAATTCTACGTGGCATTGATTCAACAAGGTGCTGAAAGCATTCTTTAGAAATGTTGGCCCATATTGATAGGATAGCATCTTGCAGTTGATGGAGATTTGTGGGATCATCATCCAGGGCACAAAGCTCCCGTTCCACCACATCCCAAAGATGCTCTATTGGGTTGAGATCTGGTGACTGTGGGGGCCATTTTAGTACAGTGAACTCATTGTCATGTTCAAGAAACCAATTTGAAATGATTCAAGCTTTGTGACATGGTGCATTATCCTGCTGGAAGTAGCCATCAGAGGATGGGTACATGGTGGTCATAAAGGGATGGACATGGTCAGGAACAATGCTCAGGTAGGCCGTGGCATTTAAACGATGCCCAACTGGCACTAAGGGGCCTAAAGTGTGCCAAGAAAACATCCCCCACAACATTACACCACCACCACCAGCCTGCACAGTCATGATGGATCCATGTTCTCATTCTGTTTACACCAAATTCTGACTCTACCATCTGAATGTCTCAACAGAAATCGAGACTCATCAGACCAGGCAACATTTTTCCAGTCTTCAACTGTCCAATTTTGGTGAGCTTGTGCAAATTGTAGCCTCTTTTTCCTATTTGTAGTGGAGATGAGTGGTACCCGGTGGGGTCTTCTGCTGTTGTAGCCCATCCGCCTCAAAGTTGTGCGTGTTGTGGCTTCATAAATGCTTTGCTGCATACCTCGGTTGTAACGAGTGGTTATTTCAGTCAAAGCTGCTCTTCTATCAGCTTGAATCAGTCGGCCCATTCTCCTCTGACCTCTAGCATCAAAAAGGCATTTTTCGTCCACAGGACTGACGCATACTGGATGTTTTTCCCTTTTCACACCATTCTTTGTAAACCCTAGAAATGGTTGTGCGTGAAAATCCCAGTAACTGAGCAGATTGTGAAATACTCAGACCGGCCCGTCTGGCACCAACAACCATGCCACGCTCAAAATTGCTTAAAGGGATAGTTCACCCAAAAATGAAAATTTGATGTTTATCTGCTTACCCCCAGTGCATCCAAGATGTAGGTGACTTTTTTTCTTCAGTCGAACGCAAATTATGATTTTTAACTGCAACCGTTGCCGTCTGTCAGTCAAATAATAGCAGTAGATGGGAACTTCAACTATAACAGTAAATAAAACTTGCTTAGACAAATCAAAATTAAACCCTGCGGCTCGTGACGACACATTAATGTCCTAAGACACGAAACGATCGGTTTGTGCAAGAAACCGAACATTATTTATATAATTTTTACCTCTAATACACCACTATGTCCAACTTCGTTCAGCTTCCTGTTAGTGAGGTCAAAAAACGCGTTGTGATGACGGAAGTGTTAATGTCTCGCCCATATACTTCAATGAGCGCGAGACATCACTTCCGTTGTCAGAGCGCGATCAGACCTCACACACCGGATGCTCAGGGCAGTTGGACATAGTGGTGTATTAGAGGTAAAAAATTATATAAATACTGTTCGGTTTTTCGCACAAACCAATCGTTTCGTGTCTTAGGACATTAATGTGCCGTCACGAGCCGCAGGGTTTAATTTGGATTTGTCTATGGAAGTTTTTTCGACTCTTATTCTTCAAGTTCCCAATCACTGCTATTATTTGACTGACAGACGGCAGCGGTTGCAGTTAAAAATCATAATTTGCGTTGAAAAAAGTCATCTACATCTTGGATGCCCTGGGGGTAAGCAGATAAACATCAAATTTTCATTTTTGGGTGAACTATCCCTTTAAATCACCTTTCTTTCCCATTCTGACATTCAGTTTGGAGTTCAGGAGATTGTCTTGACCAGGACCACACCCCTAAATGCATTGAAGCAACTGCCATGTGATTGGTTGATTAGATAATTGCATTAATGAGAAATTGAACAGGTGTTCCTAATAATCCTTTAGGTGAGTATATATCTCCATTATATTTTTGACACCTTTAAAAACCTTATTCGTCAATGACCCATTTATTTATGCCAATACCATCAACTGTCCCAAGCATCTTTCACGCTGCATGATTTGACATATCATTCATGCCTGTGAAGTATCAAACAGTGCATGCTGAGTTACCAACGTTTAATATACCGAGTTAGAGATTCGTAACCCTAAATATGAGCAAAATAATAATAGCTAGCAAACAGCACGGTTAAATAAAATGTCCGTTTTTATGTATTTGTTGTGTGTCCTTTATTTGAGTGTTGTTGTCACACAAGGACGCAGAACGCATGCGACCAACTTCAGCGTGACAGAGAAAACAACCAGGCTTGTGTTAGCAGCAGCTGCAATGGCCCGGCGGATGTTATTCTTAGACCGCTCTCATTTACTGCTCAGAATGGTGCTGGAAACAAGTGCCCCATCATAATAAGCAGGTGGTACACACACACACACACACACACACACACACAAAGTGCTGGAATGAGATGACTATAGCTGTGGGGAGGCTTTGTCATTTGCTGTGCAAAACTGTGTTATTTTAACAACAATGAGCAAACAATCTGATTCACTATTCCAACATCAGTCTTAAAAGGACAGTTCACTCAAAAATTAGCATTCTACATTCTATTATTTAGTCAATGTCATACCAAATGTATGCAGTTACTTTTTCCGAACACAAAAGGAGAAAACAAAAAAGCACTTTGGAAGGACAGGAGGGTGAGTAAATAATGGCAGTATTTTTATCTTTGAGTGATATTCCTTATACGTTAACAGAGACCTGTACTAAACAAAACATCTTTACCGATAAAGAGACAAACAAAAATAAATATATAAATAAATACAATCGTGTGACAGCGTTCGCTGCAGACGATGAACACAGATTCTAGAAACTATGTCGACTCCATCACACTGTCCAGCCTATTATGAGCTATATAACATGCATTTCTGATTGTAAAGTACATGCATGTAATGAATTAGCATGATGTTTAATGCTGTTGCTCATATGACTGTCAGTCTCAAGTTCTCATTCTTTTTTCACAGTAATGCTTAGACGCCCCATGAAGCTCATTTATTAAAGCTCAACATGTTTGAAGCTCAACATGTTATTAAAGAGTGTCCAAAACAGTGGCATCTAAACACACATTGTGTAATATAATAACATGATTAGACTAATCTGATTTCTGTCTAATACTAATGATAATATCTATATCAAACGTTAAACAGGAAAAGAATCTTTTGTGCAATCACTATGTGCAACAGAGACAACGCTTTCTCATGACTGTGAGGACATGCTTTTCATTCCATCACTGAACAAATTGATTCTGATTTTCTTACCATTAGTAGATTTATTCAGTACTTTCAGGGGTTGTTTTTGGAGAAAAAAAAGTCATAATTTAGTTAATGACCATATTTAATTTATTTTAAGACTTCTGCAGTATATTTAAATAACCACTGTTAGTGTTAAAGGGGTTCTTGATTATGATATCACTTTTTTTTTTTTTTTTTTACTTTAGTTAATGTGTAATGTTGCTGTTTGAGCATAAACAACATTTGCAAAGTTACAACACGCAAAGTTCATTGCAAAGGGAGATATTTTCTTTTTACAGAAATCACTTTTTAAGGACTACAACAAATGACTGGTAAGGACTACAACGAGCTTGGCGCATGGTCTAAAAGTGTTGTCCCTGTTCTCTTAATGAGTAATGGGTGTGATTTGGCCGTAGCGTGCAATAAACTAATCAGAATCTCATGTCCCATTCCCTTTAAAAGCCAGTTGCGCTTGCATCATGGAGGATTCGCAATTTACATGGTGGAATTTTTATGCGGAAAACTGAATGCTTCTCTAGGGAGGCTTTTCCCGTAGATGGTCTGCTCGCGTGCTTTAACTTCCAAAGCACCAAAGCATTTTTATCTTTATGCACGCAATAATCATTTTTTACACTGTAATCCTATTATTTTTTTAATATTTGAAATGTTTGTGTCCTGCTGCGCGTCCCCATGTGTGTGTACGCGCGTTGTGCATCCATAAGCGCATATTATTAACGTGCTCTTTAAATAAAAAAACAAATATTATGCCATTGACTTTAGACCAGGTTTCAGTTGGTCAATGGCACAGTCTATTTCAGTTGCCTCAAAATAGTAATGCGCCATCAATGCGCATGAAAACACCTTGTTTTCAGACCAGTAAGCCCATGGCCGAACAAATAGGCACAAATTAATTTGCTATTTAAACAACGTGGAGCAGGATGTGACGGGCTGAAACTAGCAAAACGCAACACTTGCATTGCTCATCGTACTGCATTGCGCCGGGTGTATGATAGGGCCCTCAGACTGTGGGTGCATTACACTGTGTTCCAAATTATTATGCAAGAGACAAATCAGTAAGATTTCTGTACAATAAACATTTAGATTTTAGTTTTTCTAAGAAAATGTTTGTTCATTTATTTATCCATATCTTTTTAGATAACTGGTATCAACCTCAGACACAATAATTTGCCAGATCTATGGAAACCCTACTTAGAGGTTGTTCCACATTATTAAGCAAGTCACAGTTCTCATGCAATATGGGGAGGAAGAAAGATCTTTTTGAAGATGAAAAGCATGAAATGGTGCAATGTTGTGCAAAAGGCATGAAAACAACTAATATTGTGTGAAACTGAATGGAGATTATCATATTATCATAAGATTTGTGAGTGATTTAGAGCACAGCAGAACTTGGTCAGATAAAGGCTTATTAATGAAAGTTCCTGTCAAAAAAATGTATTGTATTAAAAGGGCAGCTATAAAAAAAGTTGAGCAGCAAACAGGTATTTGAAGCTTCTGGTGTCTCTGGAGTCTCAAGAAGCTCTCCATGCAGGCTGGCAGTTGTGCGTAAAGATGCATTTCAGCCACTCCAAACCAAACCTCACAAAGAGAAACATTTACAGTGGGTTTAGAAATACATGAAGACTCATTTTTAAATAGTTTTATTCACTGAATAATGCCGTACTACTACTGGATGGTCTAAATAGATGGATTCCTGGATGGTTGGTGAATGGCCACCACGTTCCAATAAGACTGCGATGTCAGCAAGGAGCTGGCGGGTGATGATTTGGGCTGGAATATTGGGAAGTAAGATGGAGGGTATTAAAATGACTTTTGCAAGATATGTGGAGTTCATAACTGTCCATTTTCAGCTATGGTATAAAAAGGAGGATAGTGCATAGTACAATGCACTACTGTACAATGCACTATGCACTATCCCATGCTGCAAAAAACACCACAGCAATAAAACTGTTTGTATTTCTACACCCACTGTAAATGTTTCTCTTTGTTAGGTTTGGTTTGTGGTGTCTAAGATGCATTTTTACGCACAACTGCCAGCCTGCATGGTGAGGTTCTAAAGACTCCAGAGACACCAGTAGCTTCAAATACCTGTTTGCTGCTCAACACTGGCTTTTTTTATAGCTGCCCTTTTAATACATTTAATTTTTTTGATAGGAACTTTCATTAATAAGCCTTTATCTGACAGAGTTCTGCTGTGCTCTAAATCACTCACAAATCTTATGATAATTTGATAATCTCCATTCAGTTTCACACAATATTAGTTGTTTTCATGCCTTTTGCACAACATTGCACCATTTCATGCTTTTCATCTTCAGAAAGATCTTTCTTCCTCCCCATATTGCATGAGAACTGTGACTTGCTTAATAATGTGGAACAACCTCTAAGTAGGGTTTCCATAGATCTGGCAAATTATTTTGTCTGAGATTGATACCAGTTGTCTAAAAAGACATGGATAAACAAACAAACAAACAAACATTTTCTTAGAAAAACTAAAATCTGAAATCTTACTGATATGTCAATTGCATAATAATTTGGAATGGAGTGTATTTCTAAGCCAAATTAATTTTGAATCCAGCATACAAATATAAAATAAAAAATAAATTGATACAGAATGTATATATATTTAATTATTTAAAGGTGCTCTAAGCGATGTCACACGTTTTTAAGCCAAAACATTTTTTGTCACATACAGCAAACATCTCCTCACTATCCACTAGCTGCCTGTCCCCTGAACACACTGTAAAAAATGCGGTCTCTGTAGTCGCCACAAGCTCCGAAAACGGCATTAAAAAACAAACTGGTGCAGCCTGGACCACGAAACATAATAAACCTGCTCCAGCCAATAACCGACAAGAATGATTTTAAATGCGCGTTCATGAAGCACGGATGGGAGGAGGAGGAGGGAGGGTCTAGCTAGCCTCTGTTTTGTTTGACAACACTTGCGAACGTCAACAGGAAGTTATTCCACCCAGGATCGCTTAGAGCACCTTTAATTATGTATTATATAAATATATATTCCTGAATCAGATGTTATTGCAGCTTGTTTTAACTTGGTTTCATTAGAATAATGTCTGCATGGTACATCAGACTATTTTACGTCAAAAGTACAATGAGAATCTTGTTTCATCATATGACCCCTTTAGCAAAGGGAGATAACAGCCATGGGAAAAACATGGCAAAGTTGCTCACTGAACCGAACAGCTTAAACACCCCGGCAGTCACGGCCCAGACAGTCACAGTAGCTGGTGTGTGTGTGTGTGTTTGCTGGGACTGCAGTTTGAATGCTGTGTCAGGGGAGATGCTGAACTCCACACGGCCTGTTCCTTTCCCTCATTAACACCCACCCCAGGTCAATTAATCAAACCCCGATCCTGTCAGTGGCTCTGTGTGTGTCACCCGCACCAGAGCCTCTCATTAGCACTCACTCCAGGGTGACTAATCGCAGCAAGATCCTTCCATCCACTCGGTTATTGCTTTAGTGAGCACTATTTAGTTTGCAAATCAAATAAAGCAGTGGCTAAAGTCTGCCTCTATTCTGTTGTCCCAAGTTCAACTCTGCTCTTAATATGAGTGCATAAGACACGCTGAATATACCCCGGTATGGTAGGAAGGTTGAATAATGAATTGAACAATGAGATATTTGTTGAAAGAATAATTAAATTATTCTATCAAGGAAGATAACACTAAAACACCTGCAAATGGGCTACGGCTTTGTTTGAAGCACTTGAGTATTGTATAATACAGTATATCTAGCATAGTATTTAAAAAAAAATAGTATATTAAACAGCATATGATGATGTTCTTTATTGCTCAGATTCAGTTTAGCTAGTTTTAATGTAATTCTGTGTAACATGAATCGGAAATTTAAACGAGCCACTGCAAAACAAAACAAAACAAAAATTCAGGGAATCATTTTGTGTCTATGTATGTCATCATTTCATGTGCCGATATGAAAAAAATAATTAAATAACTTTTAAAATAATTTTTTAATTTATTTATTATTTATTTATTTAAAGAGGGACAATGTGCATTATTTAACATTTAAATTAATGTAAAGGCAAATTTCACCATCAGTCCTTTTGCAGATAAAAAGAAATACAAGTAAAAAGCATAGACAGCTCAGTTAAATAGCACATATATAATACTATACTATAATATATAATAGAATAATAACACTTAAATAATACAAGTCTAATATATATATATACATATACACATTGTTAAAACATTTAAATTGAAAATATTTATGTATTTAAACATTGTATCCAAACAACATCCATCCATTTTGGTTGAGCACTTGAAAATACTGCTTCATTTTCCTATTTATCATTAGAAAGGTCTAAAGTTTTATTATGAAGTATGAAATTATTATGAAAGAAATTTATGACTGTAATTTCTTAACTTTTGTAAGGAAATCTTATGCATCCACTGGGAGAAAAAACAACTCCTGTACAGTTCTCTACACTGGAGGAACTCTTATACATTTGTTTAATGTTTAATGTTTACTTCAAATTTCTTTAGAGACAAGTATGGAGTTTGGGCACCCACCAGCAGAAACATGAAGCAGCATTTACTGCAAACCTATCGATCCGCTCTGATTTCAGTGAATTTTGCGATTTCATAATCGCACTAAGCCAAATTGCGATCAGTGTTGTAGTCGAGTCACCAACTGTCGAGTCCGAGTCCAAGTCAGAGTCACCAAAGAAGAGTCCGAGTCGAGTCCAAGTCGAGTCACCATTACCAGAGTTAGAGTCCGAATCGAGTCTCGAGTCCCCAGAGTTCGAGTCCGAGTCGAGTCTCGAGCTCCCAGTGCCTATATGTCTCCACTCTGGGACCTTCAAAGAACTGATAAAATGTATTAAAGAGGTTCTACATTAAACAAAAATGATACCACTGTCACGATTGCAAAGGGAGTTTATTTACTGATTTGACATATACACTTTGCCAGACACATTTGCAACTTTACGACGCCATCAAAAGCATGTGTTCAAAAGCATGTGTTTACTTCCATTGTTGTGAACGTGCATTTTACTGGGCACTGTATTTCAAAAATACTTAAAACGTAAAAATCAATACGATATGCCGAGAGAGAGAGAGAGAGAGAGAGAGAGAGAGAGAGAGAGAGAGAGAGAGAGAGAGAGAGAGAGAGAGAGCGTTTGTGAGTGAGTGACCGAGTGATTTAGCGTGAGTGCGTTTGTATGTGTTCAAGTGAATGTGTGTGTGACGGCACGCGACTGGTCAGAAAGCAACGTGTAACGTTAGTCTGACATGTTTCTTGTCCACGACACCACAGGATTTTAGGAGTCAAAATTGCGTCATCCATCTGACACAGTGAAAAAAAAAATTTGTGTAATCTGACACAGTGACTATCGCAACAGACAAAAAAAAATCATGTAATCTGATCTGACACAGTGACTAGTAAATTATCAACAGACAAAAAAATTGTGTAATCTGAACCAGACATTAGACATCGTCGACGTCTGATGCCAAATTGTCAAACATCGCCCAACCCTAGCTTCTTCTGTTAATTATCATATATGCATTAGTCAATAATAGTTTTTTTTAAAGCTAACGTTAGCCAATGGAAAGCATTTTACTTACTTTTCTGGGTGCATCTGTGACAGGTGTCTGTTAAAGTTTGAAGTTGTCCCAGTCTTTTCCTCAGTTGTGCAATTACACACACAACATTTAGCGCTGCTCTTTCCAGCATTAGATGCAAAATTCGTGTAGGCGAATTTCACGATCCGGGGCACATCTTTCTGCATTTTCCAAATTTGAACATTTAGCACGCGAATCATGCACGAGCGTAAAGTGAGTGACGTCAGTGAGTGTGTTGTCAAGAGAGCGAGCGGTAGCAGTGTCTGTGAGGGAAAAAAATAGATCCCGGCCGGTCTTGGGCACGAAACCTTATATAATATTATATATAAACTTATATAATTTTTTACAACATATTTAGTCAAAAACAACGTGATGAATGCTCAAGTCCGATTTTATATATCCTCGAGTCCGAGTCCAAGTACAAGTCATCAGTCCGCGAGTCCAAGTCGAGTCACGAGTCCAGAGAATGGAGTCTCGAGTCGGACTCGAGTCCAAAGAATAGTGACTCGAGTCGGACTCGAGTCCGAGTCCAGGACTCGAGTACTCCATCACTGATTGCGATTTCTGTTCTTTGTGCAGCCATATATTAACCTCACAAAAACAAATGCTCACTTCACACAAATAAGCGACACTATAAACACTATAAAAAAAAGGTGTATATATATATTATCTATATATATATATATATATATATATATATATATATATATATATATATATATATATATATATACACACACTTCAGCACACTATAAAAATGGAATGATAGTAAGTTATTTGAAACATACCCATTGTGATCCAGATTTTCTTGTGGGAGATATGATGCATGATTTCTAAGACAAGAACTACAGTATGACACACGAGGCACAAATAAAGAATGAGTCTTCTTAAATTTATTGGCATGACTAAAGAGCACACTGGGATGAGACGTGACGTCTAGCTCCACACTTCCCTTCAGCAGTGATGCTTTAACTATTCTTCATCTCACTGCATGTGGCAGCCTTAGTGCTAAATCCATATCACCATTGGGAAACCAGGATAAATAATGCGGGTCAAGGGAAAAAAAAAGACCCAGATGGAGGCTGGAGTTGAAAGATCAGCCGCTGTGCTGCAGGTAAACGGCTCCCTCTGCCTTTGACGCACACTGGGCCTGGATGCTTAGTCAGAATTTAAAAGGTTATTGAATAGAGGGCAAAGTTTGATCCGCTGAGCGTCAACCATCCTGCTACTTTAGCATTTAGTCTAGACGAGAGCAAAATAAACACCACTGGGACTGCAACGCTTTCAAGCAATCAATGAAGTTCAAAGGTAACGTCCACGGAGTCAATGCTAATGTTTCATTTTCCTTTTGGTTCGCATCCAAGTTCCATACAAAAGAAAAAATAATCAAATGAGATGATGTACCTTTCATTTGTTATTAATTCATTGAATTTAATTCACTGGATTAAAATATGCATTTTGACATGGTTATAAAATACATAAACATTTTTATTTTATAGTTTTTTTTTTGTATATATATATATATATTATATATATATATATATATATATATATTTTATATATATATATATATATATATATATATATATATATATATATATATATAATGTATGATATATTAAAGATATTTTACTAAATGCAAATTAAAATGTAACCTATGAATTTAATACATTTTATATTTGTAAAACAGTCATTATAGGACACAATTTAGTCATACATTACACACACACACACACACACACACACACACACACACACACACACACACACACACACACACACACACACACACACACACACACACACACACACATACTATGGTCTGTTTGAATACTTGATTCTGATTGGCTGGAAGCTGTGCATTAAAACCATTTAATGCATAGGTAGTTTCTAGTCAGTTTATTGACCGTTCTATATATATATAATAATATATATAATATAATTTAATACCATATAATATAAAATATAATATATATATATATATATATATATATATATATATATATATATATATATATATATATATATATATATATATATTTTCATATGATAAATTAGAAGATATGATTATTATTTAATTATTAACAATAATTAAAAATCACAAAAAATGCCATTTTAATAAAACTTAATAAAATAGGTACCATTATCATACCATAATATAAGATTTTGATACCACTCTAGCGCAGGTAGTTTTACAGATAAAGCGCTTGGCCAGCACACAGCAGTCATGCCATGCTAGCTTCAGTTCTACCTGTTTTGGCATCCACACATGACCTCTTGGGTTGGCACAACATAGTACTGCCTAATGCACCAAGGAATTAGTCTTAACTCAGTAATGAAAATACACCCACACACCCTATTCATCTTTGGGGGTGATCTAGAGAAAAGCAGGATGCGTCTTGTGCCTCCCACGTCTGTCTAAAGCCAGTGCAGATGTATGCTAATGGACTCCCTGCGCTTCCAGCACGGCATCAGTGCGGCCCACTCATTCTTTAGACCGGTTCCTCTCTCGTAATGAGGGGCCAGAGGCGCTTCAGAAAACAGTGTGCCATTATTTCATTGTTTTGGGATTGCATGCAGATTTACAAATTAAATGACTTCTGAAATTCCAACACTGAGCATTTCAGGTTGATAAATATATATAAATATACAGCTATGGAAAAAAATAAGAGACCACTTAACATTGATTTCTGAACTTGGAGTGGTCTCTTAATTTTTTCCATAGCTGTATATGCATTCAATTAAAAAAAAAAAAAGCAAAATCAAAGCATTTATTGAACCCGACTGTACTTCATTACAGCTGTTAAGCAAGTGTTAAGCAATGAAGGATTGTGATTTCCTACAGTCAGATACTCTTTACATGAGGACAAGCTAAATTTGTTTTTACCTCTTTGTTTTTAATCCATTTATCCAATTAGGCTTACATAGTGCTATCAGTATTTAACTGCTTTGGTAAGTATCAAATAGGAAGAACAGCAATATTGTTTACTGCAGTTATCCTTTTATGTGTCTAACTGAAGGTTGTGGCCAACCGATGGTGCAATACTATTTCCTGGACTTTAACAGCAGCTCCAGAATGCAACCTTTTTTTCCTGCCAGTGTGACAAAATTTTGTTAGAGGTCGCACTGGTGCGACCACCATGCTGCCCAACTGATAAGAGGTGCCATTTCTGTTGCATGTGAGAAACATCAAATGGCAAACTAAACAAAAGTGGAACAAAACCACTCGGACCATTAATAGACAATGCAGCGTGAGCTCAGAACAGGTACTCACGGGCCAATCAGTGATCACACGACACTGTTAATACACAGCGCTGGGAGATCCAGTGAGAAAGCATTTTGAATATGCCACAGAATTCTCTGTTATCTAAAACCAGATTAAACAGCGCTGACGTGGAAAGTCTGGAAACCAGGAGAAACATTGTGCATTGAACTAACAAGTTATAGAAGGCTTTGCAGTCCACAAATCACCAACATTCACCATGGATTTAATGTAGTATGCTAACTGTAACCATGGTATTGTGGCTGAAATAGTCGAATGTTTTTACATTATTAATTTCAAGGTTTGTGCAACCTTTTGAGAGTGAAATTCAAGCACTTTTCAAGGACTTTCAACTGCTTCACACAACTTTTTCCATCACTTCAAAGCCCTAAATGCAATTGTAAAGCAGGTCAAATTAAGATGCTAAATTTTCTGCTTATGCTCCTAAAATTTTCACTAAGGGCGTACATTGCTCCTAGTAAAAAGAAGTTAGTGTAGCCTTGAATCTTATGTCAGGGTGCTGTAACATCAAATATAAGACAAGATAGTTCTAGAAATTCAACAAAAATGTGTTTATTAATATATACACTACTGTTCAAAAATTTGGGGTCAGTAATTTAAAAAAAATTTAAATAAAATAGAAAATTATTTTAAATTGTAATAATATTTCACTCTGTGTGTTATTAAAAAAATGCAGCATTGGTGAACACAGAAGACTTCTTTTAAAAACTTCAAAAAAATCATACTGCCATACAGCACATACCATCAGGCCTCCCAGCCATCCTTTGGCCTAATTAGTCCCTGCAATTAACCTAACTCACAGCCCACAGTGAATACAGAACAGTGAGTGTGCTGTTGATGTAGTGTTCACAGAACTTTCGGCTTCTTTACAAATCTGCGAATCAGACATGTATACACAAACCATTTTTAGGGTGGAGATGTCTGAACCTGTCAGTGCTGATACCATGTGCGGAGTTCCCACAGTTTTTGGCCAATGGATTTCCATTGCCATTTCCAAAAACCAATGAAAATGAATTAATCTTAGTGTTATTCCAAATCTGTATGACTTTCTATTATCCGTGAAACATTAAAAATGAATTTCGGTGACACTTTACAATAAGGTCGCATTTGTTCTAATACATTAACAATGCATTAACTAACATAAACTAACAATGAGCAATATATTTTTTACAGCATTTATTATCCTTTGTTAATGTTACTTAAAAATGCTCATGTTAGTTCACAGTGCATTAACTAATGTTAACTACATCTTAAAAATTAATTAGTAAATGTTGAGATTAACATCAATACAGATTAATAAATGTTTGGTAACACTTTATTTTAGGGTCTTTTGACTAGTTGCTTATTAGCATGCATATTACTAGAATATTGGCTGTTTATTAGTACTTATTAAGCACATATTAATGCTTTATTCTGCATGACCTTATTCTTAATCCTTCCCAATACTTAAACTTAAACTTACTATTAATAAGCAGTAAATGATGAGTTTACTGAGGGAAAAGTCATAGTTAATAGTGAATATGTGTTCCCCATACTAAAGTGTTACCATATTGTCAATTGTTAGTTCATGTTAACTAAGACAAACATATTAAGTAGAGAACTTTCAGTTACTTTGGTTTCATATGACCACAGGAACTCTGAATATGTACATGTCAGTCTGAGCAAACAAAACCTGAACAACATTGCAGCAATTATCTGTACAATACCAAATGTATCTACGTGTATTGTAAGATCGGGAACATGAATTCTTCCTCGCAAAAGTTCAACAGTCAAATCCAATGCAAATGCACAGGAGGGCAGCTGACATGTAAAAACTCCCTTAATAAATAACTCACTGTAGTACTGCAGCCATGTTGCGCTGTCAATGTTTACAGGCGCACAACAACTGCGTTTCAACCTGCGTTTATAAAACTTTTGAGAAGAAAACAAAACTAATACCTGCAGAGTGTGTTTCATGCGCGTTCTCCATGGGTGTTTCGGCATCAGAATAGTCTTTAAAGTGAACTTCCCTCACGGTAACAGGCCAGATTTTGCCAGCGATCGCGTCTCTGAATGACTGAATATAATCCATATTCAGATCTTCCCCAAAGCATTTAAAACATTTAAAAAGCAAATACAAACAACGCCGAGTTATCTGCCCAGAGCTGACAGTAGAAACATGAGGACAGAATCAGGAACTGAAACTGACAGCAGCTGCTCAACTTTTTAGACGTTTTTTGCGCGAGCAACGTGACGCGACGTTACCAGAACGCGCATTGCAAGTGATGGAATGCTGACGAAACAAAGACTTTGATTGGTCGACTGGCTGTGACGTCAGGGTTTTAAGCGTGATAGACGCGTCGCGTCAGTAAAAGTACAGTGAAAAATTAACGAATTAAAAATGTATTTATTTTTTTGAAAAATCCAATTATGTTTACTATATATTACGAGGATTTTTTTTTTTGTGTTCGTAAATTGCTCCCAAACATAAAATAACAACGCAATATAACAAACTACAACATAATATAGGCCTACGTTCCCCAATTGTACATGGTTGACCAGGTGATATTTTAATACAATGGACACTAATATTGTAGTCTTTGAAATTAATTGTTTAAAATAGCTACCATGTAAAATATACTGTAAAATACATCTTATTTGAATGTATACAAATAATTGAGTATCATACTACCATTCAAGTGAGGTTCCCAAAAAATTGAGATCATCTAAAAAATTAATTTCATTTAAATGCTGTTTTGAAGCAGTATATATAGTGAAAAATGTTGCGCATTAGCCCTACTTAAAACACAATTTTTGTCACAGCATGACACTGCTATCACATGATTGCCTATCTTAACATGCCAAAATAACAGTAAACCTTGAATTCAGAGGGGGTAAATTAGACAAACATGCTGTAATTATGCAGTCACAATTATATTTTAACTTGATGAAAACAGCTTGCAGGGAAAACTAGTAGGCCTATCTCCACCTCCCCAAAACATCTATATACAGCTCATCTGATGATATGAGAGCCACTGCTAATTGCAAAGTTTGTTCAGTGTCTTTTTAATTCATCAAGCTAATTACATCCCAAGGGGTGACAAATGAAATGTGCCTCTCAGGCCAAATTTACACACATCCCAAAATCCCCAAAAAGTACATGAGTGAAACCCCCTCTGCTGGTCAGCCATAATATTGCAAACTATTTGTGCCATGTTCAGCTGAGTTAGCAACAACAACTACTGATAAAAGACTTCCTGAAAGCCCATTGTTGTGGAAACAGCTGAAAGTTATCATCTGAGTAACACTGAAGCCTGAAAGTCCATACGCCCTGCCAAAACAGCTGTGTTAAGAGGAAAACAGCACAATGAAGGTGCATCTGATGGATGAAACTTCCTCCTCATCCAGACCTGGTGTTTTATCATTCCTCTTATTGGTCATTTTAGTGCAGGAACTGTGGCGTAATTCACCCTATCTGTGTTTTTTTAGTAGAATGTATTCATATTTTGAACTCTTCATTTTCAGTTTTCCATTTTGTCTTTTTTTCTACATAGCTTTTGTTGATTTTTATCTCAATTTTAGTTTTTGTGATTTTAGTAGCCTACTTAAATGCATTTCAGTTAGTTGCCAAAGCAACACATCTAAATTTCACTAAAGTTGAAACAGTAAACAGTAACTTTAAAACAAAACTTAAGTTTACAGTAACTGTAAACAGTTTATTACAGTTTTAGTGAACAATAACAACATTGCCCAAAATGAAAATTCTTTATTTAACCGATCATCTCTTCTTACTAGTTAATTTATAGCATCAAATAAACATGAATGAACATCAGAAGGAATGTTGTTTTAAATGCAGAAAGATATAAGTACACACCATTTTTCAAATTCAAGTCCACCGAGGTTAATCTTCTAACTCCTGACTGCTTTGTCGGACACAATGGCGGATTCGGCGTTATGACTGGTTAGATCACTTGTCAATCAAACTCCCGGCGAAGAGTCAATTGCAGTTATTTGCGGAATTATCATCTTTACGTGGGTTGTGCCTCGGCACGGCCCCTCAGCCTGATTGAATCTAACGTTTGCTGTCAGTCACTGCACCGGTGTGGATACTGTACTTCAGAATTACAGATTCTACATCTTGGAAGTATGACGAAAATAAGAATTTTCACCGGAAAATGTCATCTGAACAATTAAGTAACAAATCTGCCACTTTTGTTCTGACCAACTGAGAAAAAAGCATTACAATAAGTCGCTTTACTAATGGTGATTAAATCTAACAATCACATCAAACTGTGCAAATTATTATTATTGTTATACTTTGTTCTCAAATTGTTGATGTTAAAAACATCAGCATTGTGTGATTATGTGTATTTAGTGTGTATTAAGCGTTACCTGTAGATTTCAATTTCTGTAGCAACTCCGCAGTCTGAAGTCTTTTGCTTTTGACTACAGCTTAATCTCCAGTTGTCACTGATGATTGTCATTTGGAACTTTCTAGATTACAATCCGTCATCAAAATGATAAGTTAATTATTGCAGCTGCTGTGAGAAAAGGCTAGCTGTAGCATCCTTCACATGCGATATAGCCTACTAGCTGGGACTCCTTCTTTATGTAAACAGATGTGACGTAATGACGAAAAGACGAACGGCTGCATGCTCGAATTTCCCACAAATTTTTATTTTGTTTTGGGGGTTTTTGTCACTTGAACTGATGTTGTATGGAAAAAAAATCTCTAAAATTATTTTTGTATTCCACTACAAACAAAAGAAGTTACTGGTTTGGACTTTGGAGTGACATGAGGCTTTTTCATTTGTACTTAAACTATACTTTAAGTGCACACAAAAGTTAAAAGACAGCCCTTGATGTGCTGTAATTTTGTGTGGCAGTTCAAAAACCAGCATGTCATTAAATGATTTCTTAAATAATGAGAGGTTAAGGGTGTTTCAAACCATTCTGTGCTGGACTCAACACAGATACAGAAACATACTATTGATTCAAAGCTCAGCTGTAATTAAAGGACAGTTTAATTTCATCGGCCTTATGAAAGATCCATCATTCTCATTTCACAGACAAGAAATAAAATAAGCTCTATTAGTTGAGGGAGATTAAAGCAGGGCTTCCCTCCTATCCAATATTGCCCTCTCCTCTCATTGCGCACAGTGTTCAATGGATGCCTTCTTCTATTTCAATTTCCAGAATGGAAGAGAGTCTGGGGAAATAATAAGGAGCACACTGAATTAGTTCCTTTGTTCTCCATTATAAATTTATAGTGATTTATCAAAGGTTTCAAATGAGAATAAGGCGGGATTTTTCCATATGTATGGATCCATCCTACCTTGTATCAACAGTTCAGGCTGCTGGTGGTGTAATGGTGTGGGAAATATTTTCTTGGCACACTTTGGGCCAATTGAGCATCCTATTGCTGACCATGTCCATCCCTTTATGAGCACAGTGTACTCATCTTCTGTTGCCCACTTCACGCAGGATAACGCATCATGTCAGAAAAAGTTCAAATCATTTCAAACTGGATTCTTGAACATCACAATTACACTCAAATGACCTCCACAGTCACCAGATCTCAATCCAATAGAGCAGCTTTGGGATGTGGTGGAAAGGGAGATTCACATCATGGATGTGCAGCCAACAAATCTGCAGCAATTGTATGATGCGATCATGTCAATATGGACTGAAATCTGTTTCCAGCACCTTGTTGAATCTATGCCACAAAGAATTAAGGCATTTCTGTACGCAAAAAAGATTTCAACTCAGTACTAGCAAGGTGTACCTAATAAAGTGGCCGGTGAGTGTGTATATACACGCACACATCTTCACTGTAACCGGTAACATTTTATAGCTCCCTAATTATTGAATACAGTCAACAAGGGTCTAAAATTAACACTCGCCCGGCACCAAATGCAAGAAAAAATTGCATTTGATGAGTAAATGAAATGGAGATATTTGCCAATCTGCCAGTAACTTCATTAGGAGCAGTAACATAAGGCTTAAATTAAATTGTAAGAACACGCTAACCCTCGCTGATGTAAGAGACGTGCAAAAGCATACAAACATTCAAGAAACAAACATCTTCAAACTGCTGTTGTCAGGGAGCCTTCTAAGGTCCTCTATTATACATCCTACTCATTTAGGCCTATCACTCTAAAAAAAATGGTGCTATATAGTACTAAAAGTGGTTCTTTGGCTCATAATCATATGGGAACCACTTTAAGTGCTTGGTAGCACCAAATCTTGGTGCTTCAGTGGTTCTTCAGCGGTTCTTCAATGGTTCTTTGGGATGACTGAGGTGCTAGCATCGCTATACTGTGTACAGAACCTGTTAAGCCCCTGTATGGTTCTTCAGCAGTTCTTCAGTGGTTCTTTGGGGTGGTTAAGGAGCTATACATCACCATTGCCGTACAAAGAACATTTTAAGCCCCTTTAAAGGTTCTTTATGAGCCAAAGATCCACTGTTGGTGATGTTTAGGACCATTTTTGTTGAAGAAAAAAAATGCGATATGGCACCTCTTATGGGTTCTACATAGCACCATTTGACAAGGTGCTATAGAGCACCTTTAAAGATATGGTGCTACATAGCACCAAAAGTGGTTCCCCTATGATTACGAGCCAAGAACCACTTTTAGTGCTATGTAGCACCTTTTGTTTTTAGAGTGAGGAGCCCAAAAAAAAAAAAATTGTTCTGGGCTCTGTGAATTGAAGCAACTTTTGCTGCCACATGTGGAATACTTTCCACATAAGCCCACCAAAAAAAAAAAAAAAAAGGTGCTACATAGCACTAAAAGTGGTTCTTGGCTCGTTTACATATTTGTGAACAAATACGCAAACATAAACTCTGTAATAAAGTTGAGGAAATTAAAATTTCTAGGAAAAGCTTCTATTTTGCATAAATTTTTAAATTTTAATAAATTTCCAATACAAATCAATGTAACACTGAGTGAGAAGTTTAATAGGAAATGTTTAAATAATAAATAATTTTTAAAACAAATTATAAGAAATTACATTTTGCAGTCTTTTGGGCATCTTTTAATAATAATAAATTATATAATTTTTTTAAAAAATAGATAAAATAGCAGAAAATAGTTTTGTTTTCCTGTGAGACCAGGTTGGAAGCATTGATGGATGAAAAGTACCTGGAAAACGTTTTTGCCTGTAGTCAAGATGGATCTCATTACTAAACCACCAGCAGAACAGCCATCTCCACAATGAATGTGTCCAGACACCACACACACACAGCACATCAACACAAGGATGAACATCTGCACATTACCCTGAGCCTCACAGTTTACAGGCCCAATTAGACAGACACAAATGGAGCAAAAACTCACTCCGGCTGGGCAAATGCAGCTAATAGAGAAGGCAGTGAAGCTCTGCTGCTGTAATGAATGAGCACTAAATACAATCAGATTACGGCTGACAGACCATCTCCCGTACAGCTGTATTTGTGATAAAAGATAAAGTGAAATGTTATTTATGACACAAAATGTGGAGCAGAGGAAGGATTGTGTATGCGGAGATAAAATTCCAGCATATGGATGTACGACGTTCAATGCCTGAGACATTTCTCATTTCCTTCAGGGATTTTTGTGGATCGTAAATTGCTTTCTCCTATCCCAGTGCAGCTCCCTGGTGAATATGAGAGCACTATGATAGAGATATTATAATAGGTCTCGGTTTAAAACTCAAAAACGGACAGTTTTGTTCGTTTTAATAAATCGGTTCAGATTCAATAATTAGATTGCATTTTCAAGGAAAGAAATAGTGTAACCCAAAGATCATATTATCCAGTATGATTTGAGAATGTTTCCAAACAGCATATTATGCTGCAGACCCCATTTTAGTTTGAAAATGAGACTTTTACAAACTATGGCATGGCTGCCCACCTTCACTCTGTGTATCCTTGGCGACCATCAAAACAATAACATGGAGACTGAACTGCAATCTTTGCTGGCTTTGTTGCAATTTTTAGCAGCCATTGTGCAGTTAAACTTTGCATTTTTTTAAATACTGCAACACCTACATGTGCAAGAGGCAACTATTTACACTTGTATACACGCATATGCCCAGTGTGCATGAACAGTCATGTGACCTTATGCGCCAGAGAAACAAGAACGGCGCCATCTTTATAATGTTGTCTTTGAACTTCCATTTTTGCAGTAGCTCTGTACATTTCTATGGCATTGCTACTGAAGAATAATTAGCTGGTGAAGTGGATTTACTTGTTGTAGAGTTATTTAAAGTTATCGTGAGCATTGTAATGTTTAAAGCAGATACCTTAAAGGGTTAGTTCACCCAAAAATGAAAATTCTGTCATTAATTACTCACCCTCATGCCGTTCCACACCTGTAAGACCTTCGTTAATCTTCGGAACACAAATTAAGATATTTTAGTTGAAATCCGATGGCTCCGTGAGGCCTCCATAGGGAGCAATGACATTTCCTCTCTCAAGATCCATAAAGGTGCTAAAAACATATTTAAATCAGTTCATGTGAGTACAGCAGCTCAATATTAATATTATAAAGCGACGAGAATATTTTTGGTGTGCCAAAAAACAAAACAAAATAATGACTTATTTAGTGATGGCCGATTTCAAAACACTGCTTCTGGAAGCATCGGAGCATAATGAATCAGTGTATCGAATCATGATTCGGATCGCGTGTCACACGGCTGAATTCACGTGACTTTGGCGTTTTGAACAGCAGATTCGATACACTGATTCATTATGCTCCGATGCTTTCTGTTTTATAGACCACTGGGAGGGGATAAGGTGCGCGCGTGATCAGCGCCAGGCAGTGGGTTATTGGAAATGAAGTCCGGATGAATTTAGTACTCTGGTGACGGAGCCCTCAGGTGGTGATCGGAGGGAGCCACAGAGGCCGCATTCATGACAACCACAAAGCTGAAAAATATGAAGGCATATTTTTTAGCAATACTGCCATGGCCTACATTTTGTTGTTGTCAATGATGCAGAAATCACACACTTCACCCGAGGCACAGCATACAGGGTGGAACGCTTTCATGCAGGTGGATAAACCGCTGGTTAGGTGTATGACTGATTAAAGACAAAAGTACTGCTTTCCGTCCCTCAGATGACAGCACCATCTAACAGATGATTATGCTGTCCAAACTGCACAGAAACAAATGAATATTCATAAGACAAATGCAAATGACTCAGTCTGGCCTCGAATGGCATCTTAGTAGAATATCAAGAGAATTAATCATTTCACTAAAGACACAAATGTATAACGGTCCCTCAACTGAGGCATTAAACCTCAACCAAAAACCACCTACTCACTGTTCTAAACTCAGAAGGGTCTATTAGTTTGAATATGTGCAGTCATGAGAGGCTTCCTGTGGGAGCAGACAGAAGAGTTTTTAATGAGGCTATTTTACCTTTTCTGCTCAATTGACCTCAGCAGTTATTCAGCCATTGCTGTGAGAATCAGGGACTGCAATCACACACTGCCTTCATCAGACACAAGTGACTGCATAGACGCACACGGCAACCAATCAGCTGCTAGACTTGTCACAGTAACCAGTCATCAGCTAGACTCTTGCCACGGCAACCAATCATCTGGTAAACTGTCATCACAGCAACCAATTGCTGGACTCAGCCAATTATTTGCTAGATCAGGGGTTCTCAATCTTTTTTTGGCTTTTTTTTTAGGTATGTTGCAACTGAAATAGAAACCAACAAAAGCTTTCGTGCAGAAAACTGTTTGCAAACAATCACTATTTTTGCACTTCTGTTTGGTATGGCTGAGTGATATGTATTTAAAAAAAAAAGGAAAAAAAATTTTGGAAACACTTTATTTTAGTTAACGTGGTTACACATTACTACATGTACTTACTATAGTAATAACAGTAAATTATGCATAATTACAAACCCTAACCCTAACTGTAACTCTATAGTAAGTACATTTAGTTAATTAATAGGCTATTACTCAGTACTTATTTGAGTAATTACAATGTAACAACGGCACTGTAAAATAAAGTTTAAGCTTTTTATATTTGGCAAAGATGCAAAAAAAAAAAATCAAAGACTTTTAGATCGTTACAAAAAACTCTAGTTTCAAATAAATGCTGTTCTTTTGAACTTTCTATTTTTATTCCTTTAAAGAATCCTGCAAAAAAAATTGTCGGATATCAATAGGCACAAGCGAGGGGTTTAACAGCCAAAACTATTTCAACTCTATTCGGTACGTACTCATCTACTTTCATTTGGTACCTTACATATTTATGTTCACGCTCTGAAGACCGTCAAAAGTTTATATTTACAACGCGTTTTGTACAGATCAGCATTATAGCCAATCGCACTGAATTGACGTGATTGGCAGCTTCTGTGATTATATACGATAGGGATCGCTCTTTGCTCGCCTTCTGTATATAGTCTATTCAAAATTTGAATAAGTTTTATTTTTCATGCTGCTAAGAGGACCAACGGCCACGTATAGACCCCTTAAAAGTTTGTAAACATTGCAACGTTTCCTGGTGGGCGGGGCTTAGCTGGAGGCAAAAAGAGACGCTGGACTCAATGTTGACAAGCATAAGCTAGCATGTTTTAGGAGGGATTTATTAAACATAGATGCAGAAGAAGGTTCAGAACTGTCCGAATATGTACAGTCACTGACTCTGCGGGACCGTGACAGCTATTTTTGTAAATTAACTTACGTTTTGGATATTTACTAGACAACATATGAATTACATTTGGATGGTTCAGGGAATTTTGTCAAGCCATATTGTCTAATGTAACCTAACGCTGGGCTAACTATGATTATGGCTAGCAATGTGGATTATTTTAGGAGACCATTCAAAGGATGGCACACACATCTATCGCTGTATGTTTGCTTAACATTTAAGATAGCTAGTGCGCTGAAAGTTGGCAACTTTTCACCTATAAAACAGAAACTTGCTGATTTGTACTAGATAAAACCAACACACCATTACATATGCATCGATTATTTTACCTGATATGAAGTGTGCACTGCAAACACGAGCATTATTTATGATCGTCTCCGTCCAGTCTGTACGCCGTATATTTCTGTGAAGGAATGTCTGCCGGGATCTGCTAACTTTAGTTTTGAACCAAAAGTCCTGTTCCTTCTATTCTGGCAGGCAAAAACACAACAAGACGACATTTTAAAGTCAAAACCTTAAACTTTTAGCGCACCCGCTATTAGTTCTTATTTATGTTTTGCCTCCAGTTAGAGCGGTGACGTCACAGTGACGTAGGCGATTAAGGGGTCTAAACACTGCAGAGTTTCGCTGCATGCTGGTGCGATTTGGGTCACAGTCTTTGTCAAATGGGTCAGGTATGGAATTAAATTAGTGTTGCTATTTTCAGTCCAAAAATGCTGAAAGAGTTAGATTTCCGTGAAGTAGTTCTTTCAATCTGTCCATGTCAATGAATCGGTTCACAGTAAACCAAATCTGGGCAACCAGTCGTTCTACAACACAATAGATGCAACACAAATCACACTGTTATAGTTCACCAAAAAATGAAAATTAACGAATCATTTGTTTCGAAACTAACCCTTACAGTTCACAGAAATCTCCCACCTGTATCTCTAGTGACCCAATGTGGGAGAACCTCATCATGTCAACATATCATTCACTACTAGACTCTAAAAAATGAAGGTATCACTAGCGGACACATGCATTCAGTCCCGTACACGAGGGAATGGCAGGCAGCTTTAACACCAGGCATTTCCTGATGGCATTTGTGAAGGAAAAATCCCTGTACAAAGAAAGAAAATCGCATCAGGAAGACAAAGCTATTTTTAGCGGATAAGCCTCTCGTCATACTGAATTGTGTTCATTTTGGCATCAGGATTTTTTCCGTCCTGCTGTTTTTTTTTTTCTGTAGTTGATATGGTTACATCATATCTGTCCTGGTTACAGAGCACAAAAGGTTTAGCTTTAGAATCCACAGGAGGCATTAGAATTGTGGGACACCTGAACAAACAGCCAACCCCCTGGGAAAAGCATCGTGATTCTGAAAAGTTGGGTTCTTGGCTCATCATCCTGGAAACAAAATACGCAGTTATCATGGTGATATGCATGAAATTTTGATTAGAAAATGGTCTCCATTTCTTACTTTCTCTTTCTGAAGATATAAAGGAGAGCTAAGGCCTTTACTTATAACACACGACTGCAATGATCTGATCCACATTACAGCCTAAAGCTAGGAGTTCACTTTAGGATTTTTGCTGTTGTACGAGCATGAGAAAATCTATCACGTGGAAATTTTTGATGTTCTTATGGTTGAGCCAAGCCGGGTGCATTACGAGCACCTCCCGACCACCCAATAATTTTCAAACATGTTTGGGAAGTCGGCCTGATTGGCAAATCATACACAACCACGTCACATAGGCTATGAATATTATTATCGCCCAGTGGTTGCAATCCTACAGCGTGCACATACACTGACACACACACACGCACGCACGCACACATCCACTCTCTAGTTGTTTTTGTTGAATGGCTGGGCTGTTCTCTGCTTTTCACCAAATCATTTCACTCATCTTTTTATTTTCTTTCTTTTTTTATCTGAAGCTATAGCAGCAACATTGAAAGCTCCAGTCTCCATGTTTAGCGAGAAAGCTCACACGATTGTCGCTGGTAGTCGTGCAGTGTACCAGCTGCTTTGACAAAATTATCAATTTAACTGACTCATGCAACGCTCACAACCTCCTTAGTGTCCAAACTCGCACCGCGCAGTGTATTAACTGCTCACTGCATGGGGTCTGCTTTAGTGTGCAGCTACTAGAGGACTATGGCCTCCACAGAAATACAGTTTAAAGTTTAGGAAGCTTTGCAAGTCATAATTAAGGTGGCATCCCACTAGCTTCAAAAGACTCTGAACCAAGAAAAAAAGACTGGGACCAAGGAGGTCTGTTACACCTAAAGCTAACCATTAGCGTTCCAATTAATCTGGGGAAAAAAATACTGTCCAAAAAATATTTCAAAGTGCAGCTTTATTAATTTTTGTTAAATGAAAATATATTTTGTTTAAACTTTATCTTAAAGGCACAATATGTAAGATTTTTTTTAGTAAAATATCTAAAAACCACTAGAATAATGTTATATATTTTGTTGACTTGTGTACTTACATTATACCGAACGTTTTCAACAATGTTTAAATCCAGAGAAATCAGCAATTTTAACCAGGACACAGACAGTGTCATTGCGTCGCCTGTCATCACCTGTCGCCTGACATCATATTCGCGCTACTTTCCATTTCCAGTTTTACTAATATAGATCTACACTCAAAAAAATAACTCTTTGAACGAACATAAAAAAATCATGGAAAGGATTTCCACATGATTAAGTTGCTTTATTTCAGCATTATGCAATTACGTTATTCCAATTTAATGGGTCAACTTAATTTATTAAGGTTGATTCGACTTATTTACTATGGTTGAGCACAGCTTAATTTAACAGTGTCAGCCTAACTAATTTGTAATGTTTTGGAAAATAAATAAAAAGCAATAAATAAATAAAAAAATAAATAAATTGTTTTCATATACATAGATTTTTTACAATTTTTCTTGTTTAATTTTGTGATTTATATAATTTTTGTGATGTTCTGTGTTAGAAATCTAGATGTGATACTGGATTCATCCTAAATTGCCTTAACCAAAAACATTGTAAAGCCTAAATTGATCATAAGTCCATTGGTGGCAATGGTTTTACAATCAACATAGGCTTACAATGCTTTTGGGAAATACAACCCAGAGCAATACCACAGTGATTACTTTCTTATTAAAGTAATTTGAAAATTTGTTGCCAGGTCCTCAACCCAAGCACAAGTGCAACAATTCACCACAATGGTAACCTTAAAACTATTAAATAACAGAAACTTTTAAATTCCAACACAATAGAACAGTAAACATTAAAAAGTCTTTCCATTTTCTCATCTTCCTAAAAACTGCTTAAAATAACACTTTATTTCAACATTTACACTCCTTCATACCACTGTAATGTTAGTAAAACTTTAATACATTAGCTCATCCATGAACATGAGTCATTCTTTTCCATCGGCTGTGGAGCTGAAGACAACAATGCCCATGACTCACACGTCATTCACGGCATCATCACGCTATGCCTTTGTTTTGAATAAGGGACCTCTAGTGGCCAAAATTACATATTGTGCCTTTTAAATGGCAAAATATATTACAAAATGTACTTCAAGGGGCAAGAAAATCATAATCCTCATCTAACTAATCATAAAATACATGTTGGATAAATGCAAAGTATATACTGAAAAATATAAAAAGATCTATGAGGAAATGTAAATAACTAAAACATATCTAAAATATATTAATGTAAATATATTTTAAAATCCATATTTGCAAAATTGTTGGCCATTTTTTGTATATTTAGATTTTTTTTGGACAATAATACATTATATAATACACAATAAACATTTTTCACAGGTCCAAAAATATATGAGGAAATAAAATGTATATATGTCATATGTATATAGGACAAAAACATAAAAAACATCCGAAAAACAGGGAAATAAGCAACTAAAATTCATGTAAATATATTTTAAAATCTACATTTAGAATATTCTTGACCATTTTTTGTATATTTCGAAATGTATGTAAAAATATATCTAAATTAATATTTGAAATCTTGAGCTCTGCAGTGGAGCAGAAAAGAGTTGAGACCATCGGAAATGTACTAGCATTTTTATCTGGCGAATTTATTAAAACAATAAAGCCTAAGCTTCACTCATTTGGGTGGTCAAGTAATAACCCAGCAGGATGTTGTGGGAGAAACACAGAGATCAGGCTGATGTAAACAAAACACATTCAATCTTATGTTAACCGCTGTGTCGATATCTTCTCCTGAACTCTGCAGGGGGAATTAATTGCTTTCCCTTTCAGAAGGACATGCTCATATTTTTCATCATTATGTTAAGCGCTGGTGCATGAATTATAATGACCGAACGCCTGTCTCCTTTCATTCTTGTGCTGATTAAGAGAAAAGAAATTGGACAAGTGCTTGTGATAAAGAGGATGGAGGTGGATGTTGCTGGTGAGAGGCTCAGGGTGGCAGAGGGTAATCAAGACAATGAGGCCACAATCACAAAGTAAGATGTGCCAGTGTGATTGGCACTGTGAGCAGAGAAACCTCTGAAGATGAATCTCATTTCACAGGCAGGACTGGAATGACACCATATAATGACCTACCCTTCAGCTGATTTGGTCTAGAAGTTCTTCCACTGCTTTAAAAATGCTCATATTATGAAAAATATTGTTCTCTATTGAAATATATGCATTTGATTTTACATAACCAGCCATGACTATTACAAGCAAAGTGTGTTTGATATTAATAGTCGTTGTAACACTTTTCATAGTGCCTTGAATAACATTCTATAACTGGACCCAAGCCACAAACGTACTCAACACTGAAACCAAACATATCATTTATGAAGTATTTGAGCAGGGTCACCTTGAGCAGGGTGGTGACAATGAGTGGATTTCAGGGTTTAAAGGGTTAGTTCACCCAAAAATGAAATTTTTATCATTAATGACTCACCCTCATGTCGTTACAAACCCTTAAGACTTTCGTTCATCTTCAGAACACAAATTAAGATTTTTTTATTAAATCTGAGAGCTTTCTGACCCTTCCAGACAGTCACGCAACTACCACTTTGACGCTAAGTTAATAAAGAGATTGGAAAACTAACCCAGATGAACTGATTTGTTTAGTCCAAATTTTCTGAAGAAAAAGTCACTTTATATGATGAACCAGTGTTAATTTTGACAAAAATGCCATTTAGTCATCAGAAATTGTTTTAGTTTTAGTCAACTAAATATCATAAGATTTTAGTTGACTAAATCTACAGTAAATTTAGTCGACTAAAATCTAATTTAGATAAATTGTAATGCATTAAGCATTTCGTTAACAATACACAGATCCAATACACTGATAGATCTGATATTCCCCAAACTATTTTTGTTCACCCAACTGTACTTTGCTCGCCAAAGCAGACGTTTTTTGACCGTTCAAGTGCAAAAAGACCTAAAGAGAAAACATCAGGACTTTTCAGGGATTGACACACTTATGATTGAGGTACTATTATAGTTTTCGTTTACTTTTTTTTTTTTTTTTTTTTTTCTGCTTTCATTGTAATTTTAGTTAAAAGTTTTAGTAATTTTTTGTGTTTATGTCTTTTAGTTTTTGCTTTTAAATGTTATTTGTTATGTTTGTTATTTTAATACCTCAGGTTAAGCTAAAGCTTAGAAACTAGATGAAATAAAATAAGTTTACATTTTTTATATATATTTATTTTTTATTTCAATTAATGTTTATTTCAAGTAATGAAGATTTCTTTGGTTTTAGGTTTAGTTAACTATAATAACCCTTATACTTGTAAAATATATTTAATAATGTGTCAAATAATGTTCTTAATCTTTCCTTCCTGTGACAGAAGTTACAGTAGTTTACTCTGAAATAAATAGAAATTAAATTGAATACAGTTTATTGTGTAATAATTATAAACCATCCTGAAATATACCGTGACTCTTATTCTGAAATGTCTGCAGTCTGCACTGTAGCAGGCTGCTCATGAGGGTGATATATAAGCATTTTTACAACTGTCTAAAACATACTACTATATAAACATTGTGTAGTAAACATTGTCATAATTCATCAACATTAGCGTATAAGCGCTGCATTTTCCCGCGGTTAGATCAGCACGTTACACTTCAAATGTGCACATCTTCCACACAGGACAGCAGTCCTTACTGAATATCTTCCCAAATTGTCCCTCTCTTTCATTTTCGTTTCGTTTTTATTTGTTGACAAAAATTAGATTAGATTTTAGTCATAGTTTTAGTCATTCAAAACCATTTTTTATTTAGTTATCATCTCGTTTTCGTCCGTGAAAAAATGCCCTTGACGACAATTATGACGAAAATTATTCGTCAACAAAATTAACACTGTGATGAACAGATATGAACATTGATCAGTGAACATAAACAGAAGCTCAACCGAACCTGCCTGATGCGCAAGAGCAAACCGCTTCCGGAAGCTCATTGGTTCTCGCACATCAAGCGAATATGCTTGAGCTTCAGTTTACCATATCTGATATGTGAATTGATGAATGTTTATATGTGAATAAAAGCCTAAATTAAATCTGTTCATCATATAAAGCAATCAAATCTCTTCAGAAAATTTGGACTTAACCGCTCATTTCAAATGGATTAGTTTTAAGATCTCTCTATGAATATTTTGAAGCATCAAAGTGGTAGTTGCGTAGGCTGTCAATGGAGGGACAGAAAGCTCTAAGATTTCATCAAGCTCTTTTGGCAATAATGCTGAAAAGATAAGGAAAACATTCATCTAGAAAAGTTTCAGTACACAAGTAACATACACAAGTACAGAAATCAGTCTTATGTGACCCTGCACAGTAAACGCATAAGGAAACTAAAAACAAATATCAGCCTTTATGAGGACTGGAAGAACTTATTTTACACAGCGAGGGGTTCAATCGATACGGCAGAACGACGGGAGGGAAAACTGCTTACTCCTCAATTAAAATACCCTTAATCAATAATAATCAATACAAATCTATCCCTGGTCAGCACACTGCACATGAGCTGAGCTCTGAGGAGGGACAGAGGGAGAACTCAGACTCTGATAGATAAATTGCTCAAATCAAGAGTGGGAGGCCCTGCTGAGAGAGAGAGAGAGGCAGGCGTAATTTTACAGCATGGGTTATAAATCCAGCGGCACCAATCCTTCTGAGGGGAATGCAGCAGTAAATTCAGCCCTGGATGCAGAACCACCTCCAGGAAAGCAAACTGTTTTCATTCCACCCCACGGCCTAATCCATGAATCTCTGGACCGTCGAGAGGTACTGTGACTGCCAATCTAGTTAGATGAGGAGAGCAGTGAGAGCCGGGCAGTAACTAACAAAAGTAGTGATGCTATTAATTAAAACAACAGTGTTTTCAAAACCGAGCAGCTTCTCCAATACCAACCCACGTGTATTTCAAATGAAGCATTTTAGTGATTCAGTTTATTTGAATGAACTAGCTCAACACAACTATTCACCTAGTCTTTATATATACAGCACTACCGTTCAAAGGTTTGGGGTCGGTAAGATTATTTTAACGGTGAAAGAACTCTTATGTTTATCAAAGCTGCATTTATTTAATAAAAAATGCAATAAAAATTTAATATTGTGAAATATTATTACAATTTATAAAAACTGTTTTCTATTTTATTATATTTTAAAATGTCATTTATTCATATGGTGTCAAAGCTGAATTTTCAGCATCATTACTCCAGTATTCAGTGTCACATGACCAGAGAAAGAGGATCACCTGATTCAGAAATCATTCTAATATGCCGATTTGCTGCTTAAGAATTATTTCTTATTATTATCAATGTTGAAACTTTGTCCTGCTCAATATTTTTGTGGAAACTTTGATAAATACCAGAGAGTTCAAAAGAAACACATTTATTTAAAATAAAAATGTTTTGCAACATTGTATTTACTGTCACTTTTGATCAAATTAATGTGTTCTTGCTGAATAAAAGTATTCAAAAAAAGACATCTATGACATATAGATGTTCTCTAGATTTAATCTGCTTGACCATTAATGTCAAATGCAAATGTCCTACCGACATGTGCGCAAAGCGTGTCTGAGCTGTATAGGATGTTGATTTACAATCAGTTTTACCCTGTTGCATCAATGCTTGACTTAACCTTTCTAGAGCTACTGTGATGTGGTTCATATCCTCCTCCACATGACATTGAAGGGACACACTGCCATATAATTGTGCTCATTCTGTGTCAGTTATTGACCATATTAATCGACCACATGTCAAGCATTTGTCGCCATTTTAACTCAGCCTGCTTTGTTATTTCTCAGTCTTTGGTTCTCACTGTCCACAGACCAACTCAAGTAACAGATCTTTTGGTTTCAGTAGGGTAAATGTGTGGAGGAGTTGCTGGTAACATTGTGGCATGAAAATAACATGCACAGAAAAGTCAGAACCCTGACAAACCGTAAATCTGCTGTGAAGTGAAGGTTAAAGCAAACAATTAACCTTTAACCAAGGTGCTGTGTTTTTTCTTATACTGTTTCTGAGAAGCAGTTAATGAACACTGACTACTCAGACATCTGAGATATATTTCAATCATCAACAAAAAGGATAGCATCTCTTTTATAGGATCTTTTCATTGATTTCTATTGTTTTTATATTGAGTAAAGAATTCTATACTAGACCAATCACACTCACGTCTTATGATTTCCTATTCAATTTTTGCTGCATTTCACAGTAGGTTTAAACACACCTACTGTACTGTAGCTAATGCAAACAGACAAATTTGCGGATATTTCTACTAAACTGTTTTCCAAACAGTGAAACAGGACAGAGCACTTTTAAAGGATTAGTTCACTTCAGGATTCAAATTTCCTGATAATTTACTCATGTCATCCAAGATGTTTATGTCTTACGTTCTTCAGTTGAAAAGAAATTAATGTTTTTAAGGAAAACATTTCAGGATTTTTCTCCACATAGTGGACTTCAACGGCTACTAATGGGTTGAAGGTCCAAATTGCAGTTTCAATGCAGCTTCAAAGGGCTCTACACGATCCCAGCTGAGGAATTATCTAGTTTTCTAGTGAAATGATCGGCCATTTTCGAAAAAAAAACAAACAAAAAAAACTGTAAACTTTGTAACCACAAATGCTCATCTTGCACTAGCTCTGTGATGCACCACATATGTATTCATGTTGGAAAGTCAAAACATTTACACTGAAAAAAAGGGTAAAACAATGATTTTGAAGTTGGAGGAGAAAATGAGATGGAGTTTTTCACCCTACCTCACTTCCGCTTACGTCATTCATGACCTTTCCAACTTGATTACGTAATGTGAGTAAATTATCAGGAAATCTGAATTCTGAAGTGAACTAATCCTTTAAGCGCTGATGTAAATCATAACACGTTCTTACTAGAGTAGAGAGACCTTACAGGAGAAGACTTTATGACTGACATACAGTATAACTCAACCAACTATAGCTCTTTTTTAGGTGTCATTTAGGGGCACGTAAAAATCTGGAAATAAATTGTGGATTTTGTACAAGCAGAAAGTTTTATTTGATTGATTGTAGAGTGTCCTTGTCCTTTGGAAAGTGCTATATAAATAAAATGTATTATTATAATTTTTTCATTCAAAAATTTAGTAGCCACTATTGAAAATCATTGAATAGAAAAAAAAAAAAAATGAAAAATAAAATATTTTATTGAAGTATCTTTTATTATTTTTTGTTTCATAAAGTGAAGTTATGAGACATAACTCATAAAACAAAGCTGAATATACAATTTTACCCATGCATATATAATTTTTCATGCCACGGTTCCTCAAACCAAACTCTGAGGGGCAGATTTACTAAATAGTTCCACCACATCAGAATGCAGTATTTAGCACAAAATCTTTCTCACAAACTACTCGTAACCCATTTTATGGTGCCGTGAGCAGTCATTCTTTTTGGCATAAACAAAGTTTATTTAAAGAGATGCTAAAAGCCACAGTTTTGTGAGCAAATTTACACCATTACCTGTTTTGCATAAAAGTGAAAAAGGCACAAAACAATGCAAGATTAGTTTGTTTTATGTTTCCTAGCGAGCCGATAAAAACCTGTGCACACTGATTCCTAGAAATTGGCTACATTAAGTAGTAAAAAAACCCTAACATTACTATAAAACTTGACAAACAGCCTCATATTAGCTGCCTCGGGTGATCCACCATCATACCTGACCTTTTCGGCAAGTGGTCCTGGATCCCTCTCTTTATGTCTGATCTCTGCATGACCCAGAAGCCCAGGCCGTGAGCAGCATTAACTATGATTACTAGGTTCAAGGCAGGTCAGTCAGTTGAAACACAAAGGTCAGCTTGAATTAGGGCGGAGTTAGTAATGACATCACGAAGTGCAATTGCACCACAGCTAAAGCTGACCTGAACAGAATGTGATTGATCCGAATGCGACATGGTTCACATAACTCTGCCGTTTAGCGGTCACAGGCTTGTCGATAATGTGTGTTACCCACACAGAAGCCTCCGGGGGTGTCTGTCAATCCTGTCTGCTACAGACGTGGGGTTATTTTTCTGCTCGAAAGTGGTGTCTTCATTTGCTGTGGCTCTGTGAACAGAAGGATGCACAGCCACTGCTGGAGATCAGGTACATGAGAGGCAGCATTAATCTGAGCAAATAAACATTACCACTATACAAAACGGAGTGCTAGAAACTGTCAAGTTCTCCTCTAGTCATGAAAGTGACAAGTGTGAAAGCGACATGACGTGAGGGCTATATGGTATCCCATACTTGGGATTTGTCCACTGCATTTAACCCATCCAAGTAAGTGCACACACATTAGGAGCATTGAGTAGTGAACACACACAGACACACTGCAAACTGTGGACACACACACCCGGAGCAGTAGGCAGCCATTTTACTGAGGCGCCCGGGAGTGATTGGGGGTTAGGTGCCATTCTCAAGGGCACCTTAGTCATTTTCTGCTGGTATTGAGAATGGAACCCGCAGCCTTCGGGTTACCAGTCTGACTCTGTAACCGTTAGGCCACGACTGCCTCCCATAAACTCTAAAAAGGCCTGCCATAGTGGCCTTCTGCATTTTATAGCACAGGAGAGTAAATGTCACAGACGTTTTCTCCTGGATAATGTATGCAGCTCCTTTTGCAGCCTGAGAGAAGCCTGCGGTAGCCACGCTTGAGCTCAACACTTGCTCAATCTATTGAACTGCTGCTAATTGAATTGGAGTCAGCAGGTCGGGCGCTGATGGAGCGTGCAGGTGGAGGCCGCAGGCTGGTTACAGTAACCATCTCTGCACCGCCATCATACCAACGAACACTCAAACCAATCCAATTCAGTTTGTAAATAACATGGGTAATAGCAGGACACTGCTGTGTGCAAACAAACATGATATATGAGTTTTTTTTTTTTTTTTTGTGATTTTCATGCTTTCATATATACAACCAGTAAGAGAGACAAAGATATTCTGTTAAAATAAATTAAATATATGAATAAAAACCTAAAATGTAAATATATTTTAAATATATTAAAAAATTATTTATATACATGAAAATAAAAAAAAAATAATTTATAAAACATTATGAAAACATTTAAAAAAAAATTAATTTCTAATTATTTTGAAAACTAAATATTTAGTAGGGGAAAAAAAAAAAAAAAAAAAATCGACTGACTTTTTCTAGTTTATATTGTACTTTCATCCCATTCACCTACGAATGATTCAGGGCATTAGACATATTTTATTAAATATTGAATGCATTTTATTTATTTTTAAAAAAATGCCTATAATGTTTTACATATATATATATATATATATATATATATATATATATATATATATATATATATATATATATATATATATATATATATATATATATATATATATGCAAACATTATTGTTTTAATACATTTTATATTATTAATATATTTATATTTTATATATTAAATATAGATTTATATTTGCATTAATAAATTTATTTTTATATAAAAATAAATCATTTTATTTTCAAATAATAACAAAAAGTGTGGTTAATGTTTACAAAAAGTGAAAAAAAAAAATACAGTTCCCTTTCAGTCGGTCACGTTCGACGTACGTCAGTAGTGACCGACGAATTGGGATATCGCTTAGAGAGCCCTATCATCTTCGTGTAAACTAAAACAAGCCAATGGAATTGGCGTGCGATATTTGCATAATGCGCACCGCCCCCGTCAGGTGTATATAAATAGGAAGCAGATGCAATCACACTCTGTCTTTCGCTTCGGAGCCATTCACTGGTGTCCTGTTTTAGAAGACTCCTTTCTTCGTTTGTTTTATTCTAAAACATTGCCTCAGAAGAGGATTTACAGCGAGCTTTCAGTGCTGGTGAAAGGGCACGTTCAGCGAGGTCGCGAGTCTCCGAGGAGCTGAGCTATAAGCTCGAAAACTGCTGTTTTCACAGCAACACAAAGAGTGTGTGCGTGTGTAGCGATTTGGGCCGGTTCCTCGGTGTGTCAGGGAGTGGTGTACCTGACACATCGCGTCGCTCCCTGGGTGCTTCAGCACGAGTGAGTTGACTTCCCCTTCTAAAAGAGCTTTACAGACGAACCCTGACAGTATGTCATTTCGTCTGTGCGTTAATGGGTGCGGTCGTTCCCTGGTCCCTGCTGATGGGCACAATCGTTGCATCTCGTGTTTGGGCATTCTGCACGCTGAAGCAGCTTTTGTGGATGGTTCTATCGCGATGCTGAGGTCGAGACTCTCCTTCCTGAAGTCTCAGGAAGCGGGGGTCCCCTCTCCTATGCCGCGTACGACCGTTTTTTCCGGCCCCGGGAACCGGAATGACGGTACGGCGCTGTATGGGAAGGGTGACCTGAGGATTACGGTCAGGGCTTCCCCGCCGAGCGGAAACGCTCCTCGGGCCCCTGCCGCCTCATCAGCACCGCAACCCATCGTGCCACCGTTGGTTTCCGCTGGGCCCTCTACGGACTGTCCAGCCGTTACCTTTGGTGTGCCGGCGGCGGATCGGATGTCGATCGCTGCATCGGAAGGTGAGCCTGAGTCCTCGGGGGAGGATTCGGACGCGCTGCCGCCCGGGACGGTAGCGTTGCCCGAGTCGGATCCCGAGCTCACGGCTGTGCTCTCCCGGGCCGCCTTGTGCGTCGGGCTCGAGTGGAACCCTCCACCCTGTCCCGGCCCATCTCGGTTGGACGATTGGTACTTGGGGGGGGGTCGCGCTGGTCAAATCCAGCGTCCCGCCCCAATGCCTTTCTTCCCGGAGGTAGGTACGATGAGGTGACCAGGTCTTGGCAAGCTCCGCATGGGGCTCGTACAGGGCCTGGTCCCTTGTCCGCCTTCACCTCCCTGGACGGCGGGCTAGCCAGGGGGTACGCGAGGATCCCGCCAGTCGAGCGGTCTGTTGCGACGCAGTTGTGTCCAACGGCCGCTGGCTGGCGCGGTGAGCCGCGTCTCCCGTCCCAGGCCTGTGAATTCTCAGCCGGTCTGACTGAGAAAGCTTACAGTGCCTGTGGGCAGGCTGCCTCTGCCCTGCACGCGATGGCCCTTTTGCTGGTCTATCAGGCAAAAGCGCTGTCGCAGATGCCCCAGGAAGGTCCTGACCAACAGCTGCTTGGGGAGCTGCGCGCTGCCACTGACCTTGCCCTCCGGGCAACGAAGGTGACAGCGCGTTCTGTTGGCCAGGCGATGTCTACTCTGGTAGCCCAGCAACGCCACCTCTGGCTGACCTTGGCAGACATGAGGGAGACCGACAAACATCGGTTCCTGGATTCCCCCGTGTCTCCGGTCGGCCTTTTCGGCGACGCGGTGGAGAGCTGTGCCCAACAGTTCTCCGCTGCACAGAAGCAGGTTGAGGCTATCAGACATGTCATGCCACGGCGGTCCGCTGCTGCCTCCACCCAGCCGCCCGTGGCTCAGCCTCAGCCCGCTCGTCGCCGAGGGCGCCCGCCTGCGTCTTCCTCCGCCCCTGCTAAATTGGCAAAGCAGCAGCCTACACCAGCCAAACAGCAGGGTGCCGGTCGCAGACGTGGTGCCCAGCCCGTCTCTGCCAACCAGGTGGCAAGCGGTCGGGGAAAACTCGGCCCGGAGACGGGCGACCTGGAGCGGAAGGTTCCTGCCCTTTGGGAGAGTATTCCATCTGCTCTCCCACCCCTGGAGGAGGGCCGGGGGGATTTTGTGGCGGCTGTCCATCTACCGCCGCTGGCTCTCCGGAGTCCAGCGGTACCCACTTTGCCACAAAAAGAGCAGTTTCCTCAAACTCCAGGTCACAGGAGGCGCGTTCGCCAGTGTGCCAGGCCCCGCCTCGCCACTCGCAACCCCCTCCCATTCCGCCAGTAGGCGGCAGTGTGATGGCGCAGACCGCGTCCCGTGCGCCGTCTCCCATTCGCACTGCTGCCTCGCAGAGTCCGACCTCACTCCGGGCCGCTTCCATGCCGTCCGAGTCGGGTCCCTCTCTGCCTTGCTGCCCCACCCCCGGTGCGTCTGTGGTGCCTTTGGTCCTGCTGGCTCGGAGTCTGGAGGCGTGGATCACGCTTCCCAGCCCGTCTCGCTGGCTCATTCGCACTGTCAGACTCGGCTATGCGATTCAGTTCGCCCGGCGTCCCCCGGTTTTCAGGGGTGTCCACTTCACTCAGGTGTCGTTGGACAGTGCACCTGTTCTCCGGGCGGAGATTGCTGTCCTGCTGGCGAAGGATGCAATCGAGCCGGTCCCTCCAGCCGATATGAAGTCGGGGTTCTACAGCCCCTACTTCATTGTACCGAAAAAGGGCGGTGGGCTACGGCCAATCCTGGATCTGCGCATCCTGAACCGGTACCTTCATAAGATGCCGTTCAAGATGCTCACGCAGAAGCGCATTTTCGAATGCGTCCGTCCCCGGGATTGGTTTGCAGCAATAGACCTGAAGGACGCGTACTTTCATGTCTCGATTCTGCCTCGACACAGACCCTTCCTCCGGTTTGCGTTCGAGGGTCGGGCATATCAGTACAAAGTCCTACCCTTCGGGCTGGCCCTGTCACCCCGCGTCTTTACGAAGGTTGCGGAGGCGGCCATTGTTCCCCTCAAGGAACAGGGCGTTCGTATTCTCAACTATCTCGACGACTGGCTGATCCTGGCCAGCTCGCGAGAGCAGTTGTGCGAACACAGGGACATGGTTTTAGCTCACCTCAGCCGGTTGGGTCTTCGGGTCAACTGGGATAAGAGCAAACTCGCCCCCGGGCAGAGGATCTCTTATCTCGGTCTCGAGCTAGACTCGGTTGCACGGACTGCGCGTCTCACCGAGGCGCGTGTCCAGTCGGTGTTGAACTGCCTGAGTTCGCTCAAGCGCAGGACAACGGCTCCACTGAAAGATTTTCAGAGGCTCCTGGGGCATATGGCATCTGCAGCCGCGGTCACGCCGCTCGGATTGCTTCATATGAGACCGCTTCAACACTGGCTCCGCGGCCGGGTCCCGAGATGGGCGTGGCAGTGCGGCACGCTCCGTGTCCCCGTGACACCGAGCTGCCGTCGCACCCTTGTCCGGTGGTCGGACCCTTCGTTCCTGCGGGCCGGAGTACCCCTCGAACAAGTGTCCAGGCATGCTGTGGTCTCCACAGATGCCTCTGCCACGGGATGGGGGGCCACGCACAACGGGCATGCAGTGGCAGGTCTTTGGACGGGGCCTCAGCTGCATTGGCATATCAATTGCCTCGAGTTGCTAGCGGTACGTCTTGCTTTGGCCCGCTTCAAGAAGCTGTTGTCAGGCAAGCACGTTCTAGTCCGCTCAGACAGCACTGCGGCCGTTGCGTACATCAACCGTCAGGGTGGTCTACGCTCCCGTCGCATGTCGCAACTCGCCCGCCATCTCTTGTTGTGGAGTCAGAAGTATTTGAGGTCCCTTCGGGCCACTCATGTCCCAGGTGTGCTCAACCGTGCAGCCGACGAGCTGTCACGGCAGCCTCCACTTGCGGGCGAGTGGCGGCTCCACCCCCAGGCGGTTCAGCTGATTTGGCAGCATTTCGGCGAGGCTCAGGTAGACCTGTTTGCCTCCCCAGAAACTGCCCACTGCCAGTGGTTTTATTCCCTGACCGGCGGCACGCTCGGCACGGATGCCCCTGGCACACAGCTGGCCCCCGGGTCTGCGCAAATATGCGTTTCCCCCAGTGAGCCTTCTCGCACAACTCCTGTGCAAGGTCAGGGAGGACGGGGAGCAGGTTCTGTTAGTGGCTCCGTACTGGCCCACTCGGACCTGGTTCTCAGACCTCATCCTCCTCGCGACAGCCCCTCCCTGGCCGATTCCTCTGAGGAAGGACCTCCTGACTCAGAGACGGGGCACCCTGTGGCACCCGCGTCCCGATCTATGGAACCTCCACGTGTGGTCCCTGGACGGGATGCGGAGGTTCTGAGTGATCTCCCGCAAGCGGTTGTAGACACCTTCACTTCCGCTAGAGCTCCTTCCACTAGGAATCTCTATCCGTTGAAGTGGAACCTGTTCGTCGAATGGTGCGCCTCTCGCCGAGAGGACCCCCGATCATGTTCGGTCGGATCTGTGCTTTCCTTTCTGCAAGATGGGTTGGAGCGAAGGCTGTCTCCCTCCACCCTCTAGGTGCATGTTGCCGCTATTGCCGCACATCACCATGCAGTTATGGGTAAGTCCCTGGGGAAACACGATCTGATAATGCATGCATTTTCGGTCGACGAAACGTGCCTAGAATTCGGGCCCGGTGCTTCTCACGTCATCCTGAGACCCCGGCCTGGATACGTGCCCAAGGTTCCTACCACTCCCTTCAGAGATCAGGTAGTGAACCTGCAAGCGCTGCTCTCGGAGGAGGCAGACCCAGCCCTAGCTTTGCTCTGTCCCGTCCGCGCTCTGCGCGTTTACGTGGACAGAACGCGAAGCTTCAGGACCTCAGATCAGCTCTTCATCTGTTACGGAGGCCAGCAGAAGGGAAAGGCTGTCTCCAAGCAGAGGATGGCCCACTGGATAGTGGATGCCATCGCCTTGGCGTACGAATCCCAGGGCGTGCCTTGCCCGCTCGGGTTGAGAGCCCACTCCACCAGAGGGGTGGCCTCTTCCTGGGCGCTGGCTCATGGCGCCTCGCTGACAGATATCTGTAGAGCTGCGGGCTGGGCGACACCTAACACGTTCGCTAGGTTTTATAGCCTACGTGTAGAGCCGGTATCCTCGCGTGTACTCGCATCCACTAGTCGGTAGACGTGTTGTACCCGCTCTAAGTGTCGGCTTGCAATGCCATTCCCGCCACTGGCCGGATACGTGCATACTTTCACTCCAGTCGTGTTCCCCGCTGGCGAACCCTGTCGAGTTCCTCCGCCTCCCCCTTCGGCTCGGACATTGCGGAGTGTCTGATGCCAGGCCTACATCCGTCGCTGACGCTGTCTGTTGGCTGGGGCCCATATGTCGTGACCCATCTACGTGAGCGGTCCCATATGTGTATTCTCCACGGTTTAAAACTCCCTACGGGCCGAGTCCGTGTCTTTCCCTTAGCAGAGCCAGCTCTGCTGTCACCTGTCAGATGAGTCTCCCCTAACCAGGTGGAGCCATCCCAGGGACTCCATATGCGTACTGCCCCCCGGGCCAGTCCATGTGTGTATTTCCCACGTAAACTCCTCCCCATTGGGTAGGTAGTGGTCTCCGCAGCGTCCCTCACGGGTTCGCTTCCCCAGTGTGTCTAGTTTACTTAGTGGGTAGTGGTTAGACAGCAGTAGACTCTCTCGGTGTAAGCTCGCCCCCTTCACCGCCAGCCGGTGCTATGGGCGGCTGAGCTTGCGCTGGGCACTGGAAGGGGTTTCGTAACTGTGGCGCTTTAGTTGGGATCCCAATTCGTCGGTCACTACTGACGTACGTCGAACGTGACCGACTGAAAGGGAACGTCTCGGTTACGTGTGTAACCCTCGTTCCCTGAAGGAGGGAACGGAGACGTACGTCCCGTCGCCACAGTTTCTGTACCCTCGCTGTAGCGCGGACACCAGTTGTCTCCTCAGCGAAAAACAGAGTGCGATTGCATCTGCTTCCTATTTATATACACCTGACGGGGGCGGTGCGCATTATGCAAATATCGCACGCCAATTCCATTGGCTTGTTTTAGTTTACGCGAAGATGATAGGGCTCTCTAAGCGATATCCCAATTCGTCGGTCACTACTGACGTACGTCTCCGTTCCCTCCTTCAGGGAACGAGGGTTACACACGTAACCGAGACGTTTTCGGGTCTTAAAGGGTTAGTTTACTCAAAAAACGAAAATTTTTCTCATTAATTACTTACCCTCATGTTGTTCCAAACCCGTAAGACCTTCGTTCATCTTCAGAACACAAATTAAGATATTTTTGATGAAATCAGAGAGTATTTTTCTACAGTGGTTCAACCTTAATATTATGAAGCAATGACAATACAAAACAAATTTGTTGAATAAAGCCATTATTTTGTTTTGTTTTTGTGCACAAAAAGTATTCTTGTTGCTTCATAACATTAAGGTCGAACAAATGTAGTCACATTAACTATTTTAACAATTTTAATACTTTTCTGGACTTTGAATGTGGTAAGCACGTTGCTTTCTATGGGGGATAAAAAAAACCTCTCGGATTTCATTAAATATTCCTTAATTTGTGTTCTGAAGGTCTTATGAATGTGGAACGACTTGAGGGTGAGCAATTAATGACAAATTTCATTTTGGGGTGAACTAACCCTTTAATATCAGCTAACATTAACTTTTAAAAAGTTATTTTCACTGAAAAACACACTGGCACTGTTTCTGCTATTTTCAAGTTCTGGAATATGTGAATGCATATATACCCAGCAGAAGACAGTAAGAGGTCTGTAAGGCCAGCAGACAATGGGTAATTAGAAACCCAGCTCAGAGTTCGCAACAGCCTGACCGTTCTTCATCAGGATGACATTTGTTTGTTAGCAAGCTGCACTCTCGTCTGTTTCTTCCCTGTAAAAAGAGATCTTCATCCCATACAGCATCTCTCCTGACCCCACAGGTCAGTACCTTCAGAATACATTCCAGCATAACGAGGCAGTGCTTCTGAGAAGAGAAGAGACCGAAGAACACGACAAACATTCATTCTACCTTTCCACAACCATTAACGCTGTGATCAGTCTTGTGCAGTCTGACAGTTCACCCTAACACACAGACAGCAAATCATACTCAGCCACCTAATGAGAACGGAAATACAGAGGCATTAGGCATGACCGCGTGTTAGCTCGCATGTGGAGGAAGACGCTTACGTTTAACGGCTGGAGGATGACATAAAACATCGACTGAAGGGAAGGGAAAGGAGGGGTCCATATGTCTAAAAAAAATCGTTTGAAGTTTAACTCTGTCAACTTTCTTAAATGGCATATAAAATACTGAGGAAATTCTTGGTTAAATATACTACCATTCAAAGCTGCATTTATTTAATAACTAATAATAGTCATTCTGATCAATTTGAATACATCCTTGAGTGAAAGTATTAATTTCTTAAAAAAAAAAAATCTTACTGCTGGTTATCTTTATGTTTTAGGAACTTTTTTTTTTTTTGCTTTCAGCAAATCACCAAGCCATGTATAACTTTGTGCAACCATCCTCCTTGATCTCCACTTAACTTTACATGTATAACACAAGTGTGCCGCACAAGTCCTGAAAAGTGAAGCCAAAACATTTCGATCACCCCCAGATGGCTGGATGCAGTATAGCTCATAAACCCCGCCCACTCCGTGTAATCAATTGGGATGTGAGACGAACTAAACAATCAAATTACAATTCAAATAATTTTTTTCCAAAGATGGTTTCTGTCATTTTAGGTAGTTTTTATCATGCTGATGTAAATTCAAGTGTTTGCTTTTTTTTCTTTTTTTTTTAAAGTTTGGTTTTACTTAGTTTTGATTGACAGCATTCTTATACATTGATAGTTTTAGATTGACAGCTGAGATTGACAGCTTCTCTGAGTGAAGTAGTTACTGAGGCACCAACAGACCTTTTTTTCTGGATTTGGAATTGAAGATTGGAGCTTCAACTTTAATTTCAAAATTTCCATAATTGTTTATTTCACACTGAAATACTGAGTTGTTCTGCAGTAAACTGTACTAAATAATTCTGCAGGACTGTGGGTGTGGCCTTGATACCACGGCTTCACTTCATGCTCCAAGATGTCAGCGTCATATTTAGACATTGGTGGAAGAGAGTGAAGGTGCATCATCCATCTTTTTTTAAAGTCTATTAGAGTTATCAAAAGTATCGACTTCGGTACCTAGTCGGTACTGAAATTTTGAAAATGTGACGCTTTGAGCGCTGTTGAGCGGATTCGTCAACACCTCTGATTGGCCATTGTTTTCACGACTCATCAGATATGTCTGTGATTGGCTTTAATGATCAACGCTGTAAAAACGTTGTGAATAGTCATCAGTGAAGCTCTTCACCAAGCACTAATACAGATACACACGGGAGTGTTTGAAAGCAGACTGGTCTGCGATAGACGCCTGCTTTCAAAGTTTCAAACGCTCCTGTGTGTATCTGTTTTTGTGTTAGTGTTTAGTGTTGATCATTGTAGCCAATCACAGACATATCCGATGAGCACATCATGGCCAATCAGAGTTGTTTACGAATCTGCTCAACATCACATTTTTAAAATTTCAGTATCGATAGGTACCGAAGTCGGTACTTTTGACAACTCTACGGTATACCACCATAACCAACACCAAAGGCTAAGGCTATATATTGACATCGAGAATAACTACAGGATAAACATCAGATAAAGGAGGCTTATGTAAGAGACTATCCAGTATCTTGTTAACAGAATTAGGTGAGTTAGGTATTAAGGCTAGAACAGGACCCTATAGGACCGTTGTGGACCTGACTCCTCTCTGCCGATTACCTGAAGCGCATTTCCCACATCACCCCAAGATCTGCACTTATTTCATTATTGCAGGCTTATGTCCACATGGACGAATTTATACCCCGCTCTCTCTGACCCATTTGCAGCAAACCAAAAGCACTTATTGCGGCATGTACGCTTGCCTGCTATAAAACCACTCTCATTTAAGGAGACTGAATGGTCTGTCAGGGTCATTTTCATTTAAAAACATTAAAACACTCTAACCATCGCTCACACCGAGCTGGAAATGACAGTATAATTTGGCGGGATACATGAGGGCAGGTTATTAAAATGTAGCGGGATATGTGGTGTGGTTTTAATGGTGGTTCTGACACAGGATGAAAAGACGCCCAGCGTGTGGCCATCGATAACACTTTTCTCTCCCGCCGTCCTCTCCACCAATTAGAAGCACTATGAGGAAGCAAACTGTGCCGTGATTTGCAGTGACTGCCTGAGGGCACGGCCTCTAAAAGACGGGAGAAAGTCAAACAATGAGAAGAGCAAAAATCACCAATAACCTAAAAGAGCGCGAAATGATAATAAAATATCACTCATTGTGACACGGCTCTCAGGAATACTTGATTCTGATTGATGAAATTATAATATTCTGCAGTCAATAACGACTGTTAAACTATATAACTGACTGTTATTCCAGGCAAAATTTCTACATAGTGTAGCTGTGCTAGTTTAATGTCTCTCGTATGGCTCCACGGTCTCTTTCTTCTCACTTAATAAAATCAAGTTTCAACTCAGATCAATATTCCATGCCCATTTATTTAAGTAGCAGGGCATAATGTGCAGTCAACCGATCATTATAGCAAAATAAACCCCTTTAGGTTAATAAAAGACCCGTTCACTTCGGAAATCAGCGGGATCTTTCTTGGTTTATCATCCATTAGGCTAAAATGACAAGTCTAATAGCTTAGAAAAATAATTTTATTAATAAAATAATAATATATAAATAATACCAAAATAACACTGGTCATTGTGGGACAAGTTAAGTAAGCTAAGTTTAAATCCCTACCATTAAATATAACAACACTAATATAGATATTAGTATCTAAAGCACAACTAATGGTTTTTTGTAGGTTTAATGTGCTGATCACAGATCAGAAAACATGTATTCTATTATCTGTTTCATACACTAACGTTCTGCAAAGCATCTTTACAAGAGCAGGTAAATGAAGTGAACACAAAGCAGGTCTATTTGCTAACCCGTGTTCTGTGAGAGGCACTAAAAGACCCTCTTGATTTGGGGAAATGTCTCTTTCAATCGTCTCTTAAACTGTGCCGTCAAATCACCAGCACAATCAAACAGGCTGAGATGAAAGGAAAGCCGTCTTCTGCTCTCTCTAAAGCCTCTGACCTCTCTTCACAATCCCTTCAAACCCAACAAACCCACACTAGAAATCAGACTTATTGACAGATCTGAGCACTCACTCTGAATGCTGGAAGACACACAGAGAAAAGCTTTTAAGTATGGTATTATTGTATGTTTGTTGGAAACAGAAAATAAAGAGGAGACAAGATGAGACACAGAAGAAAGATGAGAAGTAGATAGTAATGCAAAGACTAAATGAAAGAAAAAGAGGAGATGGAGATGAGAGCAAATGATGGAGTGGAGAACAAGAGAAGAACGAATGGGGATGGATAGGAAAAAGAGATCTTGGAGAGATCAAGGACAAAATGAGGGGAGAAAGAGGTGAGATACATGAAAAATAGAGGGAAAAGATGAGATAGGAGAAAGAGAAAAGAGATGACAGCAAAGAGAAAGAGTGGAGAATGAGAAGAGAAGATGGATGAGAGCAAAAAGAGATGGTGGAGAACGAGAAGAGAAACTGGAGACAGATATGAAAAAGAGGCGAGATCTAGGATGAGAGCAAAGAGATTGTGGAAAATGAGAGGAGAAATTATACTGACATATGGAAAAGATGTGAGATATAGGAGAAAAGAGGAGACGGTGGAAAAAGAGAAGAGACAGAGATAAAAAAAAATGAGAGAGAGTGGAGAATGAGAGGAGAAAGAGATGGAAACGAAACCATGAGACATGAAAAAGAGGTGAGATCTAGGAGAAAGAGATGAGATAGACGAGAAAGAGAAAAAAGTTGAGATGGGAGAAAGAGAAGAGATAGTAGAGAACAAAAAGAGGGTGTGGAGAAAGAGAGGAGAAACTATGGAGACATGAACAAGTTGAGATTTAGAAGAAAAAGAGGAGAAAATAGGAGAAGAAAGAGAGAGAAGAGAGAGTGGAGAATGAGAGGAGAAAGAGATGAAGATGTCAAACTATGGAGACAGATTTGGGGGAGATCTGAGAGAAAGAGATGAGATAGATGAGAAAGAAAGGTGAAAGAAAAGAAAGGGTGGAGATATACACATGAGATCAAGGAGAAAAAGTGGAGAAAAAGATGACAAGGAGAGGAAAAAAGAGAAGATGGGGAGAAAGAGAGGATACAGAGATTAGAACAAGGAAACAGAGAGAGAGGAGAATGAGAGGAGAAAAAGATGAGAGTTGACATGAGAGTATTAGAAGAAAAAGAGGAGAAAGTGAGACAAAGTTGAGAATAAGGTGAAAGAGCTGAGAACTAAAAGAGACCAAGAGGAGAGAAGAGGCTATCAGAACTAACTTTCACTCATCCAAAGTGAACATCTTCATGCAAACATAAATACAGAGATAAAGCATATGAGATGCAGAAACACACACACACACTCACACACACACACACACAATCGTGCCACACTCAAGAGAGTCAAATGCTCATTTACCTATGGTGTATCCTCGCTTCAGGTCACTGCACCGCGGAACATGGCGCTGGGAATTGGTGGTGTTGTTTTCTTGCACCTCAGATGTGGTTGTCTTGGCAGCAGGTGGTGAAGATCTGTTTAAGGACAGACTTGGGATGAGCCGCGCTGGAAAACTTTGAGAGGCGATATCCACCGACTGGGACTTCTTCTTCAGTCTGAGAGGAAACAGCACAGGAGACACACACAACTCAATGATCCTTCAAACTACATCAAGCAGTGTTTGAAAACTTAAGGCCAATTCACACTGCACCGACGGACACCTGATTACAGCACGTCACTTATCAAATATTCAAATTCTAACACACTGATCTGACATTGGCCTTTATGGACCATTGGAGATTGTGTATGAGAATGCATATGTTTTTGTGCTGCTAAAGGCCTGTCATTATTAATTCCACCTAAAAATGGGGTCTACGTCAATTAGATCTTCATGAGAATAACTTTTTTTTCCCCAGTCTATTATTGTAGTATCATGCATCTGTAAAAAAGCCAACAGATGGAGGCAACAGGTGACATTTTGACCCAGATTCTTGAAGAGCACAATATGTGACTGAACTCTGACACATAACTCTCATGATATTTAAAAATAGAACCGTTTCTTTCTATTGGGTTATTAGACTGTAAATGTCTGTTCTTCAGAAACACAGCTTCATCTGCTGGAAATGTGTTGTGTATCGTACAACAGCTCTGTGAATAAAACTAGCTTCTGTTTTATAAGATATGTGACATTTACAACACTATGGGGGTTTTATGGTATTCGGTGATGATTTAAGATGGTGAAACTATGGTACTATGTTATTACATATATTCATATTTACATGGAACTTTTAAGTACTTCAAAGAATATGATTTAAAAACTCACAACATGGTGTTTTTGCAAATGAAAAGGAAATTAAGTCTGGTAGGGCATATAGCACATGCATTTGGTTTCATTGTAATTCACTTTATAACTCTAAATTGTGCAGTTTAAAAAGGGAAACGCTGCATGGTGTGGTAAATTTGCCTTCAAGTTCTCAAATTTATCTGCAACTGTAAAATGCTGCATTATTCAAAAAAGTCATTTTTGGATTAAAGCTCTACTGAACAAAAACAGTTTGATTCCTTAGCTCAGGGCAAATGTTTAATCTTTAAAGTGATTTGCTTTTAAACAGGTATGAAGCTAAAGAAGGAGAGGCAGATCACTGGAGTCAAGATCAGTTTATTGTTTGCTCTCACAGTCAGTCATCTTCACCTTCTATCTCAATCTATAATTGAGACAAATGCCTGAAAAAGCAAAACAACATTCCCAGGAATCCTGTCCAACATCTTGTCAATCTGGAAACGCTGCCAGCATGAAGAATCGAAGGACCTGATCACATAAACAGCATGTGGTGTTGTGAGTAAAAGAGCCAGATAAGAGTAAGATGAAATCTGCAGACTTTCACATTTCTGCATTATTGTTTTCTGCATTTATTGTTTCTGTGAAATAGATTTAAAATGGGAATAACACACTTTTATTGGTAACTGTAAGCTTAATCAAATTTGCTGGGGAAAAAAAAGAAAAAGAAAAGAAAAAAATGCAGAGTGCTGAAAGTTTAGATGTTCATTAAAATCCCAGTTTGGTAAGTGATATAAGAACATTACAAAGGGGGTCACTATAAAGCTTTAAAACTGTGCCACCTACTGGTCATATATTGTAAATAAATAAATAAATAAATAAATAAATAATAAATAAATAACCTATTCATAACCTTTGAAGGTGCCCTAGAACCAGTTTTTAGAAGATGTAATATAAGTCTTAGGTGTCCCCTGAATGTGTCTGTGAAGTTTCAGCTCAAATTACCCCATAGATTTTTTTAAATTAATTTTCTTAAATGCCTATTTTGGGGCATCATTAACTATGCACCGATTCAGGCTGCGGTCCCTTTAAATTGCGAGCTCCCTGTCCCCCGAGCTCTCGACTATAATACAGTGACTATTTACAAAGTTTACACAGCTAATATAACCCTCAAATGGATCTTTACAAGATGTTAGTCATGCATACTGCATGATCCGACATGTGAGTATAGTATTTATTTGGATTTTTACATTTGATTCTGAATGAGTTTGAGGCTGTGCTTCATGGCTAAAGCTAACATTACACACTGTTGGAGAGATTTATAAAGAATGAAGTTGTGTTTATGAATTATACAGACTGCAAGTGTTTAATAATGAAAGTAGCGACGGCTCTTGTCTCTGTGAATACAGTAAGAACGATGGTAACTTTAACCACATTTAACAGTACATTAGCAACATTATAACGAAACATTTAGAAAGACAATTTACAAATATCACTAAAAATATCATGTTATCATGGATCATGTCAGTTATTATTGCTCCATCTGCCATTTTTCGTTATTGTCCTTGCTTGCTTACCTAGTCTGATGATTCAGCTGTGCACATCCAAACGTTAATACTGACTGCCCTTGTGTAATGCCTTGAACATGAGCTGGCATATGCAAATTTTGGGGTCATACATATTAATGATCCCGACTGTTACGTAACAGTCGGTGTTATGTTGAGATTCGCCTGTTCTTCTGAGGTCTTTTAAACAAATGAGATTTACACAAGAAGGAGGAAACAATGGAGTTTGAGACTCACTGTATGTGATTTCCATTTCAATTTAAGATTCTAGGGCACCTTTAAACTGCTTAGCTAAAAATAAAACAATTAATAGAAATAATATAATGGGGGGAGGGGGGGGGGGGCATACCAAGCAAGAATAAAATAACAAAATAATAAAAAACAAACAAACAAACAAAAAAAGACATTTATTTATTTTATTCCTTTTGTATTGGCAGAGCCCATAGAAAGGGGACAATAAAATATTAGGGAAGAAAAATGATCAATAATGGGATCAAGACCAAATTTAATCTAAATTTAGATTTAAAGGTAGTGTAGGCAATTTTTTAAAAAACACTTTTTGTTATACTGGTTGAAACTCTCCTCACATCCTGATTGCAATCAATAATAGAAGTGGTCTAAATATTAAAATATGTACATATATATTGTGTGTCTCAGGACCAAAAAATGTTAGGTCTGAATGCAATGATACAATGTTCTACCTGTCTACATATTTCCATACCTCCACGCACCTGCTCACGCAGACATCACACGTCATCAGCGCGCTGTGTAAGATTATGCAGAGTTGTAGACACACATTCACAGAGCTCCGCAAACAAACTTTTAAAGATCCGTCTGAACCAAAACAACGAACATATGCTGCGTTCACGCCATGCCGTGACCCTAATTACAAGACGGCAACCTGTGACAATCTACCCGGAGCTGTTCATATCCTCAGACTCAGATTTATGCATTTCTATGTCAACACTATCAACGCCGAAATGAATCTGCAGCAGTCAGGTTGCACAAGTTAGTGCTCTGTTAGATGTTTACTTTCATTTTTATTTTAATGGTATGTGCTTTGAGACATGAGATAATTTAACACCATCTCTTGTGATGCTTTGCAGACTCTGCTGTGCGCGTTTATGTGTTTTGGAGGAGGCGTGGCTTTGGATAGCGCTCTGAAGGAAGGGTGGGATACTAGAATTTCAAAGGCTAGCTTGCTATTGCTAGCCTCTCCGAAACGGCCTACCCTACCTTTAAAGCTGCATTTCCTATTTCAGTTCAAAAAAAACTTTACGACATTAAATTCTCCCAAAACAGATGTGTGTGGGCATGTCATTTAGACACCTGTCTAAATAAACAGCTCACAATACAGCCTACAGCACCTCTGTCTGCATGTTGATGACAGACCCCAGGTGTGGTTCCCTCCCTCTCTCGGTCTCTCTCTCAAACCAACTCACCATTGCATAATATGTGCAATCACCCAGAAGACAAACACCGGCCGGCAAGATTACACGGTTAAGGAAGCCCAACAAAAACAAGAACTAGTTAGTTAGACAACACAAAGCAGCAAGTCAACCAGAAAACTGAAGCCAGTTGGCAAGACTTTCTACAAGGGCCTATCTCAACCAGCTCAAAAACATTTAGAATACCTATCCAACAAAACAGTCAAACAGTAGGCTGAATGTACAGCGATTAACTTTAAAGTTTAAAAATGACTTTTTTTTTTATTTCAATGAAATGATCATACTATATTTTAATTCAATAATGTTTTTATATTTTTAGGGGATTATATTGTACTAAATTATTTATGCAGTAGTTATAATCCATTTATTCTCTTTTTGAGCAAGGACCTGAAAAACGAAATTTCCAAATTAAAGGTGCCCTAGATTATGTTTTTAAAAGATGTAATATAAGTCTAAGGTGTCCCCTGAATGTGTCTGTGAAGTTTCAGCTCAAAATACCCCATAGATTTTTTTTTAATTAATTTTTTTAACTGCCTATTTTGGGGCATCATTATAATCGCGCTGATTTATGCTGTGGCCCCTTTAAATCCCGTGGTCCACGCCCACAGAGATCGCGCTTGCCTTAAACAGTGCCTTAACAAAGTTTACACAGCTAATATAACCCTCAAAATGGATCTTTACAAAGTGTTCGTCATGCATGCGACATGCATGCGTCGGATTATGTGAGTATTGTATACTGTTATATTGTTTACACTGATTCTGAATGAGTTTGAGGCTATGCTCCATGGCTAAAGCTAACATTACACACTGCTAGAAAGATTTATAAAGAATGAAGTTTATGAATTACAGACTGCAAGTGTTTATAAATGAAAATAGTGACGGCTCTTGTCTCTGTGAATACAGTAAGAAACGATGGTAACTTTAACCACATTTAACAGTACATTAGCAGCATGCTAACGAAACATTTAGATAAACAATTTACAAATATCACTAAAAATATCATGTTATCATGGATCATGTCAGTTATTATTACTCCATCTGCCATTTTTCACTGTTGTCCTTGCTTGCTTACCTAGTCTGTTGATTCAGCTGTGCACATCCAGACGTTCTGCCCTTGTCTAATGCCTTTCATAATGATAATGTTGGGACCGTGGGCTGGCATATGCAAATATTGGGGGCGTACACCCCGACTGTTACGTAACAGTCGGTGTTATGTTGAGATTCGCCTGTTCTTCGGAGGTCTTTTAAACAAATGAGATTTATACAAGAAGGAGGAAACAATGGAGTTTGAAACTCACTGTATGTCATTTCCATGTACTGAACTCTTGTTATTTAACTATGGCAAGATAAATTAAATTTTTCATTCAAGGGCACCTTTAAACTGTCAGAAATCTAAAATGCTTTAGAGACAGACTAAAGTTTTTTTTTTTTCTTTTTTTCAAGATGACACTTGGCAGATTATTGCTAAAGTGAAAAAAGTTTAAAAAACATGAACTTGAAATAAGTTATACAAGTTTACATTTATTGTTGTGAAAAATGCTTAAAAATATCATTTTAAAATGATATACAAAATATATATTTGCCAAAACACATTTTACTCTAAAACTGTGAGAAAAAAAAATCTAATAAATCTGATAAATCTAAACAAGCTGTGTTCCAAAATTTGAGGTTGATATCTCAAAAATTGTGCTTTCAGTAAGAATTTGTTTGTGCATTACCAAAAATTTCCAATAGTTGAAATTAGTCTCCCATTCATTTCCAATGCGGTCATTTTTGACCTTGAACATTACAACTGTATTTTAATTACAACAACCATTCAGACAAAGTAAAATAAATAAATAAAAATAAATTACAGAACAGCAACAGAGGGTTAAAAGTGAGAAAGATGTTGACTATAATAAATATAATATTACACCAAAAAGTATTGATAAAATTTGTTAAATCCAATTAGCTTGGCAACCAAATGTCATTATTTGTCACACTATATTCTGAATATTTTTGAAGTTTAAAATACAGTGAAGCAGAGAAGGATTTTGTTGCTTTATTGTATAATGGGTGATTATAAATGAGATAATAAACAAATTAGATTAATTCAAAGAGTTTTTGTGGGACAATGTAGATCAATGAATCAAAGATTCAATAGATCAACGGAGAATCAATAACACTAGAAGATAAAATCATGCTGTTAGTTTGTGATTCATTGTGATTATACACCTGTAGTCAGACACTTTTCATTTCTCCATTAAGATGTTCCTGTTGATATTTAAATGCAAAACAGGAGTTTTTGAATTGAAAATGAGGGTAGAAATGGCGAGTCATCGCAGAGGTCCTGCTCTCGCTGTGATGTGGGGTGAGTATTAACTAGCTGGCATGGCACTCTTTCATTCCTCCATACCGACGAGATGTGGTGCCAATCATCACTGTGGCTTTATCTATTATTCACAGCTCAGAAAGACAGTGAGGGGGAGAGGAGGGTCTGGCCAGCTTTCAGCCTTCGTAACACCATATGTAAACAAAGCACCAGCCTCCTTTCAAACAACAATAACCACAGCCGCCTCGCCGCATGACTTCTGCTCTGATTAGGAGAATGTGTTCATGCCGAAGCTGTATTTTAACCATCAGCACCGGCCGTCGCTGCTCGAGTGTTTATGTAAACAACATTCTCCTTCAATTAAGGGGAAGATTATGTGATTCACAGACGCAGAGACTGCACTAAATCGGTACTGAACATCTGCCGTAAACCACTGCTTACTGCTCGAGCTATAATTAGAAAATCAGTTTTCTAAGTCAGAATAATCAGAACCGGGAAACCCTTCTAAGCTGCTGAGCAAAAGACGGTAGAGGTTATGCAAGGTCACCGGAAGACAGATGCCATGGTATAAGGGTGAATATCATGAAAACGTGTCTGGATAATATTTATGCATCAGCGTTACAAAACATACACAACATTATGCTGGTTGAAAGTCTCCTAATACCCTGATAGCAATCACTATGTTAAGCTGTCTAAATGTATTTTAATAAATATATCATGTGGAAGGTGTAGGATCATAAAATGTTCTCTGTTCTCTGCACTGGAAAAGTATCGAACAAAAAGAAAGACAGTCTTAGAAAAGGCTAAAGTCTAAAAAACGGCTGGATCATAAAAGAGCTAATTTAAAAGTACCGACTTCGGTACCAATCAGTACTGAAATTTAAAAAATGTGACATTTTGAGTGCTGTTGAGTAAATTCGTAAACACCTCTGATTGGCCACTGTGTTCACATGCTCATCGGATATATCTGTGATTGGCTACAATGATCAACGCACTGAAGCGTTTGAAAGCACACGGAGGTGTTTGAATTTGAAAGCGAGAGCGGGTGCATTTAAAAGCAGGCGTCTATCAGCAGACTGGTCTGCGATAGACGCCTGCTTTCAAACGCTCGCGTGTGTATCTGTATAAGCGCTCAGTGAAGAGCTTCATTGATGTCTATTTACAACATTTTTGAAGCGTTGATGATTGAAACCAATCACAGGCATATCTGATGAGCACGTGAACACAATGACCAATCAGGTGTGTTTACAAATTCACTCAACAGCGCTCAAAACGTCACATTTTTAAAATTTCAGTAGTGACTTGGTACCAGTGATGGAGTACTCGAGTCCTGGACTCGGACTCGAGTCCGACTCGAGTCACTATTCTTTGGACTCGAGTCCGACTCGAGACTCCATTCTGCCGACTCGTGACTCGACTTGGACTCGCGGACTGATGACTCGTACTTGGACTCGGACTCGAGGATATATAAAATCGGACTTGAGCATTCATCACGTTGTTTTTGACTAAATATGTTATAAAAAATTATATAAGTTTATATATAATATTATATAAGGTTTCGTGCCCAAGACCGGCCGGGATCTATTTTTTCCCTCACAGACACTGCTACCGCTCGCTCTCTTGACAACACACTCACTGACGTCACTCACTTTACACTCGTGCATGATTCGCGTGCTAAATGTTCAAATTTGGAAAATGCAGAAAGATGTGCCCCGGATCGTGAAATTCGCCTACACGAATTTTGCATCTAATGCTGGAAAGAGCAGCGCTAAATGTTGTGTGTGTAATTGCACAATTGAGGAAAAGACTGGGACAACTTCAAACTTTAACAGACACCTGTCACAGATGCACCCAGAAAAGTCAGTAAAATGCTTTCCATTGGCTAACGTTAGCTTTTAAAAAAAACTATTATTGACTAATGCATATATGATAATAAACAGAAGAAGCTAGGGTTGGGCGATGTTTGACAATTTGGCATCAGACGTCGACGATGTCTAATGTCTGGTTCAGATTACACAATTTTTTTGTATGTTGATAATTTACTAGTCACTGTGTCAGATCAGATTACATGATTTTTTTTTGTCTGTTGCGATAGTCACTGTGTCAGATTACACAATTTTTTTTTTCACTGTGTCAGATGGATTACGCAATTTTGACTCCTAAAATCCTGTGGTGTCGTGGACAAGAAACATGTCAGACTAACGTTACACGTTGCTTTCTGACCAGTCGCGTGCCGTCACACACACATTCACTTGAACACATACAAACGCACTCACGCTAAATCACTCGGTCACTCACTCACAAACGCTCTCTCTCTCTCTCTCTCTCTCTCTCTCTCTCTCTCTCTCTCTCTCTCTCGGCATATCGTATTGATTTTTACGTTTTAAGTATTTTTAAAATACAGTGCCCAGTAAAATGCACGTTCACAACAATGGAAGTAAACACATGCTTTTGAACACATGCTTTTGATGGCGTCGTAAAGTTGCAAAGTGTCTGTTAAAGTGTATATGTCAAATCAGTAAATAAACTCCCTTTGCAATCATGACAGTGGTATCATTTTTGTTTAATGTAGAACCTCTTTAATACATTTTATCAGTTCTTTGAAGGTCCCAGAGTGGAGACATGTAGGCACTGGGAGCTCGAGACTCGACTCGGACTCGAACTCTGGTAATAGTGACTCGACTTGGACTCGACTCGGACTCTTCTTTGGTGACTCGGACTTGGACTCGGACTCGAACACTGGGACTCGAGACTCGACTCGGACTCGACAGTTGGTGACTCGACTACAACACTGCTTGGTACCGAAGTCAGCACTTTTGACAACTCTACGCTGGAGACAACTGCGGGAGTCAAAGTGTCTGAAAGATGATGCCATGGTTGCAGTATTTCAGGTATGATTCGATTTTTGATGTGTTTTGATAGTAAGGCATAAATGTAGCATATGCAGTTTGTGTACCTTTACTAATTAGCTCAATGACAGCAGCACCCAGTGTCTAATCGGGAACTATTTTTATGTTTTTCAAAGTTAAGAGCAAACTACAACATCCACACCTTTGGTGCACGGATTCGTAAGGCCACCACCACCAGACCATTTGTTTCTGAGTCTTGCTACAAACAATGAGGAAAATGTTTCCTTGAATGAAAACACCCTCTGCGTCCCTGCGGGTATTGTGCATGCCTTAGCACGAAAGATAGTTTTGTGTTGTTCCTTCGCTTGATATTCTGAAAATGTTTGCATTGTATTTTTGCACCTTTCTGGTTAGAAAGACAGCTGTTGTTTATTTTGTGCTCAATGCTGCTAGTTAGTCATGTTAGAATTGTCTAATTCCGTTTTTAAAATGTTTACGTTCATTATTGTAGTACTGTTACTCACTGTACTTTGTAAAATTATTGTCATCCAATAATGTTATCTCTGGTCATCTTGTTTCTGGTCTGTGCGCATTCATGTGTTTTGGAGGAGGCGTGGCTTTGGACGGCGATTTGCAGGGAGGGTGGGATGTACACTTTCAACGCTAGCAGGCTAAAGTTAGCATTTTCCCAAAACACCTACTGAACCTTTAACTTTAAATCCCTCAATGTTATTTTACCTCAGTGGAAATGTCATATTTCACTTTAAAATTCGAGATTGAGTTCACGAGATGAGACGAGACTTTCACATACTATTAAGAAATCCTCAATGGCGAAATACATGACTAGAAAATTATTCTGCAGGTGTATTTGAAATGTTTTAACTAATCATCTTGTAATGAATGTCATTTCAGTTCTACTTTCTGAGTATGAATTATCATATGCAGTAAAAGACAACAATACTCAAGCACTGTAAAAGGTTTTGCCACTAACTCAACTGACTGACTTCTTTTCTGTATGATTTCAGTCTCTTCAGACCTTACTGTACATGATTTATGAGCTTCTACAACCTTTGACCTCCTAGCTGCACTCCTTTCCACAAACTGATCACTGAAATAAAAACAGTATAAATAAAAATGTTAACACTTTACAATAAGGTCATTTATTAACATTATTGTATTAACCAACATCAACTAACAATGAGCAATATATTTGCTACAGTATTTATTAATCTTTGTGTATGTTAGTTAATAAAAAATAGTCATTCATTGATAGTTCATGATAGTTCACAGTGCATTAACTAATGTTAAAAAATGAAACCTTACTGTTTGTGCTTAATAAGATTAAGAGAAAACTGTTATTCTTTTTTATGGTAACACTTTACATTAAGTGCAACCATAATCGCACTCTGTCAATAAAAATAAGACCAAATTTGTCTTTGATACAGAGCTAAGAGATGGCTACAACTACACTGCCCAGCCTAAAATAGCTTTCATATTGAGAGATATTTGCATTCATCAGGGAGCCGCTTTCAAAATGCGGGGTATTGAAATCACGTTTCAATACGCTCGCGTTTACTTTCACTTTCGTGATCGCACATACTCTGTGAATATGGAGCGGCGGCGACCGTTATCTGACTGAATTAAATGGGGTTTAAATTGTTTTTTATTTTTAAAATACAAAGCAAAACGACAGTAGAGGGGTAATGCAAACGTAGCGGTGGCATATTCTTTCCTTATCATCCTAACCACTCTGTCATGGCAATATCACAAGACTACTTTTCGCCTTGACGAGAAATCTCGTCACATTTTAGTCTCACGAGATCTCGTTACACCCCCAATATCAACAATAATTCTATATATGAAATAAACATTCCATTTAAATCAGCTAGAACCATCAATTTAAACATTTCATTTAGTGTGATTATTAAAAAATAACTATATACAATTTTTTTTTAAAAATGATCCCTTGCCCCTTTTGCAGATTCCGTAATAAGGCAATTAAACAATATTTTTTGGGCTTTAATGAGCACTACAGTACTGAGAACCACAGATACAAATACTTAATTGTCATGAACACACAATGAATGTCACAATGCACACAATCATAATAGCTCTAAAAGCAGACTTTTATTTTATTTAAAAAAAAAAATAAAAAAAAATCTATCTTTCTTTTGGTTTGGGGTGATATATGACCTGGTCAGGCTTCATGAGATTCACCCACACCTCTGTCCCAAATCCCCCCACTCACAGGATGTAGGGCGGATCAGCGGGAAAACAGAGTGGTGGGAAATTGCAGAGAGATTAAATGCTTTGGCAGGCGGCTGATGGCGGCCATGAGCGTGGCTGCTCTTTATCGTGGCCAACAGAGTACGACGGGGACATGGTGGGAGGGGAGCAGAAGGAGATCTGTGTGTGTGTGTGTGTGTGTGTGTTACAGTACCTCTGATTCTTATCTTTCAGCTAATGTGTAAAGGAGAGAGAGGAAGAGCATTTTGTTCTCCTCTTCCTCATGCTTCATGCAGAGAGTTGCATTGCCAGACATTTGGAGATTAAGCATAGTAGTCACATGCTTTGGCAAATGATGCATAAACAACAGGGAATTTGAGCAAAGCCAGAGCATGCTTATCTCACTCAAAAAGATGGATTTGAGCCTTGGAGAAACTCAGATCTGGTGTGCACAGGGAACCAAACATCTCAGCGAGAAGGGTTGACGTCAGTGCCGCGGCCGCTCGCTCCAACGCTCCTCAATAGCAAATGTGACAGTTACTATCGGGTGCCATTACCATGACCAGACTTCATGCAATGAAACTCAATGAGGACATGAGAAAGACATGTCATTTAGAGGAGACAAGCAGCTCCTGTGGGTACTCTTGGCCGTTTACACATGGCTCTTATGAGAGAGTTATGGGACTCTGGCCTTGACAGTCTTCTGCTTTTCAAACGGCTGACAGCTTAATTGAGTCAGCGAAGGAGAGGGATGTAATACAGAATGAGACACAATGCTACATCTGAAGAAAATCATATTTACTAATATTTTACATGAATAGAAAGAGATCAACACTGATAGAAAACAGTGAGGGGAATAATTTAGCAAGAATTTGTTGTGCTTTATGCTACTCATAATTAAAAGTTGTTACTTTAGAGTAAAGCTAGCCTTCCTAGAGTAAAGCAAATCGCTGTCCAAAAACTAGCAAAATAAATAGTTGAAAAAATAATAAATGAACTCATACAGGCCTCAAACAGGCATTTAATGGGGTCTCAGAAAGTGAGAAAATGTCTAACCCTTACCTGGTCTAAAACACAAACCGGTCCTTACAAAGATAGTTGTACAAGTACACAAACACGCACGCACCACTTACACTCTAAAAAATGCTTGGTTAAATATGGACAATCCCAAGGATTGGGTTGTTTTCACCCAGCCATTTTTTTCAACCAATTTTGGATTTATTTTTTTAGCCAGCAATATAGTAATATAGTAAAAGGCATGTTTTTGCTCACCCCCAAATAGGGGCAAATTTGTGGGGTATTTTAAGCTGAAACTTTACCAGACCAGTGACTTATATTACATCTTGTGAAAGAGGGCATAATAGGTGCCCTTTAACCCAACTTGCTTGGTTTGTCCATATTAACCCAACTTGGGTTGTTTTTAACCCAGCATTTTTTAGAGTGTAAGAATCAAAATATAATATTTCTGAACCATGTTGTGTTTCATGAAATTGTGTTGCATAGAGCAGGTAAAGTGATAAAGCAGCTTCCCAACTGTACTGTGAAATAAACTGCGTCTGCACTGGAGTAAACAGCTCCGGGCTTGAACAAACATTTGGCCAGAGTTGCATTAAAATTCAACGTGCTGAAGTTTAATACCAGAGGCTACAGGCTGTTTTTGGGATTTATTTGGTTTATAATAGTCACTATATTCAACCTCAGGAAAACACACATGCTCTAAACAACATTTAAACAGGGAGTGACCTGATAATGATTCCTAAACTTACTGAAAGCATCACTGCTCTTCTTAGTAAAGCGTCACATGTGATGATCACTTTCAACAGAGAAACAAGAGAAACATCTGTTTGATTACCTATACAGTGTAAACAAAAGAACTGGAGTTCATGTGAGACCAAATCGCATGAGGTTACTTCACCTGATAGTCCCTCTGTTACATAACATACTGATGCACAACTGTCATCTTTCTACAAACTGACTGTCATTCTGAACAACGCTTTGCTTGCAGGCTTCATTTCTGCCAAAATTTTCTGATGAGACATCATTTTTTTTTTATCCTGCATGGCTTCTTTCCTCTCTTTCTCTGATTTCTCAGCATCAGCTCATAGGAGAGAGAGAACTGTGTGCGTTTGGAAAAAACTGTGACATCTTTGGGACATAGAGTCTAGCAAACTGCTGTGTAAAAGCAAAAAAAAAAAAAAAAAAAGTATTCAAAATGGCAACATGTGAGGCTTAAAGTCACCATGAAATGACATTTTATTTATTAATTTAAAGTTTTAAACTACCACTTTGTTGCTTCAAAAAGTTCATAAAGTGATTGTAAAACTAATCTATATGAGTCAAGTGGTTTAGTCCAAATTTTCTGAAGAGACATGGTCGCTTTATATGATGAGCAGATCGAATTTAGGCTTTTCTTCACATTTAAACATTGATCTGAGAACATAAACAGAAGCTCAACTGAATCTTGATGCATGAGAGCAAACCTCATTGGTTCTTGTAAAAGCTCAAGCGTGATGCGTAACATACGTGAATGAACCTCATTGGTTTTCGCATGTCAAGCAAGCATGCTTGAGTTTCCATTTACTGTATCATATCTAACGTGTGCGTCGATGAATGTTTATATGTGAATAAAAGCCTAAGTTCAATCTGTTCATCATAAAGCAATCGAGTCTCTTCAGAAAATTTTGACAAAACTGCTCAATTCATACAGACTTTATTTTGGCAAATTCAGCACACAGAATGGAATACTGTAAACACAATGCAATGCACTTGGCTTGACCTTTCATTTACAAGAAGATCAAGCACACTGCATTACAAGAAATACTTTATTTTTGAAAAATAACTGCTATTTTTTACTTTATTACTTAACTGATATAATTACATATTTATTTCTAATTTGACAACTTGAGGCCTCATGTAACATAGTGAGATTATGTGACAACAATACAGCATACTGCTTTTAAAAAGGTTTTAGTATTGCATATAATTCTAAATATTTTAATGCATATAGCAAAGTAAAAAATGCAATGAAAAGCACAAGTCTACAATGACTGAGCAGCAAACATTACTTTACGGCTACATCTCTAGACACTGCCTTTGTGTTTCTAACTGAATTGACTATAAAACAGAAAAAATTGCACACAACAAGCAGAAACACTTTATGATTCTCGCTGGGATTTAACAATTCGTACGGCGTTTACCAGCATGTGCGGGTGGAGCGGGACAGTTGCGCTGTTATCAGGGCGCCTCTGTAAATCAACAACAAGCAGAGGTGCTGCTATTCATTTCACAACATACATCAATATTACTGAAACGACCTGCAGACAAGAGCTGATATCTCGGAGGAGTTATGAAGATCTCAGAGGAATACGTCTGTTTCATTACTGAGCTAAATATGACGCCCGAACAGACTTCTCTCTCGCTGAATCAGCGCTCATCTCTCAAGCTATGTGTTAGTGACACACACACACTGTGTTCCTGAGGCCTTGAGTTAACCGCAGACTCTCAATAACTCTCCAGTTGCTAGCCACACTCCTGCTCTCCTGCTCTCTTATTGGTGGAGACGGTGAGCCGAGAGCAAATATGATTGGAGGAGAACATTGATGATTTCAGCAGGAAACTGAACTGAATTACAACACAGAGGAGAGAGAATGAGAGGAAAGAAAAATAGGTTGGATTGCGTCCTATGTGTTGTGGTGAAGTGAGAGCGCTGTGATTCTGTAGGGAGTCGAGCCACAGCAGAATCAGGTCAGACTCATTTGTTTTAAAACACTGTAATGAGTCGGAGGTCAGCAGAACAACTCTCACTTCAGACCACTTGAGATCTCATGATCAACAAACACACACAAAAACAAGGAATATCTTTTGTGATGTGACAGTCAATTACCAATTGAGAAATCAATTTCAACTCAATGGAAAAACAAAGTTATCTATCATGTTGTGGATAAACAGATTTAAAAAAAAAAAAAAAAAAGAACCAAAAAAAAAAAAAAGTTATGTTATGTTATGTGACTACAAAGAGGTTGATAAATATATTTTCTGAATTTGTCTATTGTTTTTTCCTATTATCTATTGCTCTTTTATCATTTTTCCAATGAACTGGGCGAACTCTTTTTTTTTTTTTTTTATTCAGCAAGAATGCATTAAATTGATCAAAATTATCAGTAAATACCTTTATAATGATACAAAAGATTTGTCTTTCAAATAAATGCTGTTCTTTATAACTTCCTATTCATCAAAGAATCTTGAAAAAAAAAAAAAAAAATGCATCACGGTTAACACAAAAATATTAAGCAGCAAAAACAGTTTTCAATAATAAGGAAATCAGCATATTAGAATGATTTCTGAAGGATCATGTGACAATGAAGAATGGAGTAATGATGCTAAAAATTCAGCTTTGCATCACAGGAATAAATTACATTTAAAAAAATATTCCAATAGAAAACAGCTATTTTAAATTGAAATAATATATCATAATATTACTGTTTTTACTGTATTTTTGATCAAACAAATTCAGCCTTGGTGAACATAAGAGATCCTAAACCAACCTCAAACTTTTGTACAATAAAAAAAAAATTCCAAACTCAGGAATTATGTCAACCATTTTTGTACAAAATAAAATAAAAATTAATATGCGATTAATAAAAAGTGCTTGAGCAAAAATTTGAGCTTCATATTTCTGTTTTTAAACCCATAGAATCAATTAAAAGTGTATTAGTATTATAATGTATAATAAAAAATTAGTATCTGATCAAAAAGCATTTTCACTATAGTCTCCAAAAGCAAACTTTTGGACACCGCTTTATATTTAGCATTAGTATACTGGTGCTGTCATATAATTAGAATATCATCAAAAAGTTGATTTATTTCACTAATTCCATTCAAAAACTGAAACTTCTATATTATATTCATTCATTACACACAGACTGATATATTTCAAATGTTTATTTCTTTTAATTTTGATTATTATAACTGACAACTAAGGAAAATCCCAAGTTCAGTATCTCTGAAAATTAGAATATTGTGAAAAGGTTCAATATTGAAGACACCTGGTGCCACACTCTAATCAGCTAATTAACTCAAAACACCTGCAGAGGCCTTTAAATGGTCTCTCAGTCTAGTTTTGTAGGCTACACAATCATAGGGAAGACTGCTGACTTGACAGTTGTCCAAAAGACAACCACTGACACCTTGCACAAGGAGGGCAAGACACAAAAGGTCATTGCAAAAGAGGCTGGCTGTTCACAGAGCTCGGTGTCCAAGCACATTAATAGCGAGGCGAAGGGAAGGAAAAGATGTGGTAGAAAAAAAGTGTACAAGCAATAGGGATAACCGCACCCATTCAAAAATGTGGGGGAGATTCACAAAGAGTGGACTGCAGCTGGAGTCAGTGCTTCAAGAACCACTACGCACAGATGTATGCAAGACATGGGTTTCAGCTGTCGCATTCCTTGTGTCAAGCCACTCTTGAACAACACACAGCGTCAGAAGTGTTTAAACACAAAAAAAGGACTGGACTGCTGCTGTGTGGTCCAAACTTATGTTCTCTGATGAAAGTAAATTTTGCATTTCCTTTGAAAATCAGGGTCCCAGAGTCTGGAGGAAGAGAGGGGAGGCACACAATCCACGTTGCTTGAGGTCCAGTGTAATGTTTCCACAGTCAGTGATGGTTTGGGGTGCCATGTCATCTGCTGGTGTTGGTCCACTGTGTTTTCTGAGGTCCGTATACCAGGAAGTCTGGTCACTATCAGTCTGCGTGTAATGAATGAATATAATATACAAGTTTCACTTTTCTAATGGAATTAGTGAAATACATCAACTTTTTGATGATATTCTAATTATATGACCAGCACCTGTATGTGTTGATAGGAGTCATCTCACTGTGCAGTGACCAGTTCAACCCTCACTAGACATCTGCTGCTGCTGGCAGGGACGAGTGGACAGAAACAGGGCACATCTGCACAGACTTACACTGTCGGCACTGGGGGATGAGGTCACAGGGGAGCACGTATTTATGAAACATTTGCTGCTTAAAATCTGTAAGCTACGGGCAACATGAGGAGTTCAGAAGAGATTTACAGCATGGCCTTTAATGGCTCATATGGGTGGACTCTTGGTTCAGATGGTGGTCTGGGCTCCTGGCGTTTTTTTTCTGGGTCGACCCGTGGATTTTCACACATTCCACTCCAACACCTCCCATCCACCAGTCGGTCTGCGCTGGCACAGGGCAGCTGGCGTGAAAACGTCACCCTCACATCCCATCAGCTGCCACACAGAGTCAGCAGGCATCATGCTGGCGTGACTGTGCACAATCTGGGCTGGGAGCAATCGAGATTGCGAGCGATGGAAAGGAAAACTGGACTAGTTTGTTCTTGTAATACCAAAAAAGGGAGTTAAAACTTAAATAATCATGTTCATCATAGATTTATTGAACAGAGACCTGAATATTTGCAGAATCAGAATGGCATAGCCCAGCAAAAGCAGCATTAAGATTCAGTTCAATAGTTCATTCATTCAAAAGTGCAGAGAAGACCGATGTTTGAACTGAGCCGTAATCCACATGCCCATTTGAAATTCCCGTAATGTTCGGGCTCAGGTGGGACATCTGTTTGCTTCCAGAAAGTGAGCCAGGATAAAACCATCCAAGCATACAGAACCAGAGAGGAAAGAGGTGCAGATGACTGCCTCATATTAATTAGTTTCAGAACAGGAGCTGCAATTTTATTCGAATTGTATGTATCTGACTTTATTCACTTGTCTTAAAAATAAGAACATACCTCCTATGAATTATGTCTAAGCACTTTGTTTGCGATTGTTTTTTTCTTTTTTTTTTTTTTAAGAAATTAATTGATTTCATATTTAAAGTAATCATGAAATCAATTTTGATGTATTTAAGCAAAAAACAAGAAAAACAATTTGCCAATTGCATGCATGCATGAAAATAATAATATATATTTTTTCTGGAAAACAAGACAAAAATACTGGTTAAAAATATTAATTAGCACACACTGCATTAAGGGATGCAGTATTCCATGCTGTGCTTTGACTGTATTACTGTATGGGGAAAGGTACTTTTAAAAGTAATGCATTACAATATTGCATTGCTCCCATAATAAAGTAACTTTTGCATTACTTAGTTACTTTTATGGAATGTAATGTGTTACATTACTTTTGTGCTCTGGGCTGTTTGTTTGTTTTTATAACGACAAAAAAATTCAATTTTTGGCAAATGTAAAGGCTCTTTTACGCCAAAAGTGAAATGAATAAGCCTCAGTCTGAAGGAAATGCAAATTCATGCCTGTACAGTAGAGGGCGCAGCTCAAACAAACCTTTCAGCCTGCAATGTGCTGCCATTCTGGATTACAGAACAGGATGCAGGAGAAGAAATAAATGAGTAAATGTATGCTCACATTTAGTCTACAACTAGTCTAGAATAAGCATCATGTTTACACAGCGCACACAACGCCTCTTCACTCCTGAATTCCCTCAACATGGGGACAGGAGAGGTGACAGTCAATAAATGGGAAAACAAAGTAACGTCCGTAACTTATTTGAAAAAGTAACTCAGATATTTTTTTGATAATTTAAAAGTAATGTATTACTTTACTAGTTACTTGAAAAAAGTAATCTGACTACATAACTTGCGTTACTTGTAATGTGTTACCCCCGTACTGGTAATACAACACTAATGTAGCTGATTATCTGGATATTTTGTGCATACATAAAAATGTATACAGTAATGAAATTATATACAAAGTGCAAAAAGGATAGGAGGTGATTGTGGTAGTATGGTATTATGCACATTGTTACTCACTAAAAAATGTTGGGTTAAAAATAACCCAACAAGTAACCCAACTATGGGTTAACATAGCACCTTCCCAACTGTGGGTTATTTTTAACCCAATGGTTGGGTAAAAAAAAAAAACAACCCAACATTTTTTACTGTATACAGTGAGCTTGAGAATTAAAACTTAGCTGTCATTCTGTGGGTTCTCCATTCCAGTCCTGATCATAATAGCATTCATCAGTCCGAGCATAATAGCGCTCATCTCTACGAAACTTTCTACGAACAGCCGTCAGTCCTGAGAAACAGCCTTGAGTGTTTATTTTGATGAGGAGACAAAAGAACTGTGGAAGCTTCATTTGATCGAATTGTTACTGATGGTTCTGGACTTTCATGGCAGTGCGGTCCATTGTCTATGCCTTTAAATTACTCCCATTTCAACACGTCATGTTGTATGACAGTTGCAATCATGTACTGCTGCTGAAGAGAGATGGAATGATGGAAACATTGTTCTGCTTTGAAAGCTTATGATTATCAGAAATAACAGGCCACTGAATGAGAGAGAGAGTGAGCAGCACTCAGGTAGAATGAATGACTGTGAATCAGCCTTTTATTTCCAGCCTTCTGCCTGCAGTCTGACCAACTCAACCACTAGGGGTTTCATAGACCCAAACTCTTAACATCACGTTCACAATCCTCAATTTAATTCTTTTTTTGATCCTATATTGTGTGCAATTCAGTACTGTATGTTAATGAAATAATATCCATGCAGTATATTGTGTGCAATATGTCCACTTAGTGCAATACATATAACTATGTATTTTGTGTATTTTGTGTTGTGTAAATCCATCCATCCATCCATCCATCCATCCATCCATCCATCCATCCATCCATCCATCCATCCATCCATCCATCCATCCATCCATCCATCCATCCATCCATCCATCCCCTAAGAGTTCTGATTTGGTCTTCACCCTTTCACCATCACTGTCTTCCTCCCTCTGGACACAACAGATGGTGGAGAAACACAAGATAGGGCCATTACTAAGTGGACATCTTCTCCATTTCACTGTCTAAGGTGAAGTCCAAAATTATTATCCAAAGACCATTTCACTTTTCAACCCAAACAAAAATCAATCAATCAATCAATCAATCAATCAATCAATCAATCAATCAATCAATCAATCAATCAATCAATCAATCAATCAATCAATCAATCAATCAATCAATCAATCAATCAACCAACCAATCAATCTAGAGCTGCATGATTCTGTATAAATTGAGAATCACTTTTTTTGTTTTGTTTAAAAAATCTATCTAGAAAAAGATCTATCTATCATCACAAATCACACAGTTTTGTTAGATAATGCCAAAAGACATGTTTTGGTGTGTGTCCCATGTACTGGAACATTTCAGACAGCTGCTCCGAGGGGCTTTTTCTGTCATGTAACAGCCCTGTCCTGTCTTTCTTAAGCCACTGGTAAACGTATGACCACGTGGCTGACCAGCCAAAGCAGTAAGAGGTTTATATTATCAGTCGACGTGCAAGATGAATCCAAAAGCAACATCCGTGTGGCTGGGCGAGCAGCATCGAGTAAGGATTACATAGCTGCCATTAGTTCTTATTTAGAAAACTAATGCGACATCTCTGGGTTTCTATCTGATTTATTGTGGGTGTCTATCCATGCCTGCATGGGTCAGAGATTATGGCAGTAAATACAATAGAAGTATTAACCACAACACTTTATTTGTCAAGGTGATGACCCCCCACACACAGGAACGTATACCAAACAATAAAATGCTGGACAAAGTCGAGCTACAATTGACTAATTTAGGTCTGTTAGTCCAACTTGGTGCAATTGCAGATGGCCTAAAGGATTAAAAAAAAAAGATAAATTATTCTTTTAGTCTGACTGAAATCAAACTTTTAAAAAGCGTAATCACACTTTTGGTCTTGCTGTGTGTCGTCTATTGTCATTGCATGCCTTGTCGTATATTGTGCTGTTGGGCTGACAGAGATGCGGTCTGCCATCCTACATTTGCAGAACTGTCAATCACAAAATCACGACACAAACCCTGATATAAAACAGTAAACATTATTCAATACAACATGCAATATACATTCGCGTCAAAGTAACTGAGTGAAACGCCTAGAAATCTTGAACATCTAATCATAAATTTAATTTGGTTAATTTTTACTACATATTTTGTCGCAATTACTGCAAATCTCAACTATCAGGCAGATTGAAATGATGGTTAATGCTAGATTTTTTGGGGGGCATTTTAACTGCCAATTCTTGTAAAACCAGTCAATGCAAAGCACAATCTGCATTTCTCAAGTTTAATTTTAAAGATCTATCTGAGCCATATTAAAGGCTGCGGGGTGTATAAAAGAGAAGCAACAATAGTTATAAAGACACAAACATTACGGCTGTCTACAGAATGTCTGAATGCGGAGTATGATCTTTGGTTCCCCTGCTTTAGTTTCATACTAATAAACAGATCCCACCTCATTACATATGCAAACCTGTGAAAATTACAATGGTGGCTAAATACTTGATGAGATGTTCTCTCCAGAGAGAAAGCAATCTTTTAAGTGAACCACAAAAGAAATGCTGAACATGTTTAAATTTGACAGACACTGAGCCTGCAACGTGATCACACTGCGCACACATTCTTAAGTGAAACAATTTCCCTGTTCCCACTGTTTATGCATGCTGCATTGCAGCACACTGGTGCTGCACCTTTAGGAAACACTGCTTTCTGTGTAGACAGTCAACTGGGCTGCACAGCCGTTACACTTTTGACCTTCCCTGCAGTGAGTAACACAGAAACTCATGCACACATACACACACACACAACCAGGCAATAAATACACACACAAACAATTAGTGGAGTTACTTAAGCTGGAGTTACTTAAATATCTGCCAAATGAGCTAAACTTCCAGCCATCAAATAATCACTACTACAAATTTACCTAACAAAACTAAATTAATAACTGCATTTTTTACTTTAGATTATAAATGCTTAAATAAATGTTTAAATGTGGGGTAAGTAGTTTTCCAAAAACACTGTTTGGAAGTTCGGCTGACACCAACCACAAACATGTAACCAATCAGCATCAGGGGGCGTATGACGGTCGAGGAGAGAGAACAAGCAAGAGTGAGATCACTGGAATGAAGGTTTATGACTGGGCAAGCGCTTTAGGACATGCGTTAATATTAGAAAAGCTTTCCAGCACTGGAGAGAGCTAATCGGGCAGACACGGAGGCTGCTTTAATTCCAATTTACACGTGAGCAACACTGGGTTTGAGTGTCATTGATTGTCTGGAGCTGCTGTGCTGTTGGTGACTAACAAACGAACACTTGCTTGTATTTACTCTTGTGTACTATACATTCATTTTTTGTGCTTCCTTGTCATTGTTGCGTGTCAGCTGTGATAAACAGACATCCACTCTCGCATTGCGTGTGTAACTGTGGCCAGATAGTGAGATTTGTGCAGGTAAACCACTGAACACTGACGGCCGCTAAAGAATGCGGTGTTTAGCGCCATTGTTAGTGCACTTGCCTCGGGGTTCGAAACCGACTTGATGCAGGGTGGTTAGGATTGAAGGGTGAGTTTTGGAGGTGGAGCAATGAAGAGAGGATTGTGTTTGGGTTGATTTCCAATATCATCAATGTCCAAACAGCGTTTTTGAAAACCTACTTACCCCACCTTTAATGACAGTACTAACTGTGCACTTGCACTTCAGCCTTTACTGCCACGCATTTGACTGGCAGATGTTCTCATATTATAAATGCTGTTTGTTGTGTCATGTTTGCTAGCCTTTTGCTATAAGTGGTTAAAATATTTATAAAAAACAAAAAAAATCAAACTCCAATATCCAATTAACAAACAACTTTCCCATGCATGTAGTGTAATAGAGAAGCACATCATAAATTAGTGTAAATTAAAAGCAAATAATGTTGAAGGAACTGATTGAATGAACTACACAATGCTGTGTGACACTTATTTACTAAAAATATTTAAATGCAATCAAAATAAAATTCTAATATATGCATTTAAAAATTAATGAAAAAATGTAAACATATACATATATATATATATATATATATATATTATAATATATATCATATATATATATATATATTATATATATATACAGCAGAATGAAAATCTAGATTTGTTATTCAGATTCTGAATAAATTTCACAGAAAGCAAGCAACACATCAGTATTAGAACTGTCCCATTATAATCACTGAAGCTGTCACTCATATGACTGTTTGATTCTTGAAGTTCTTTTACAAATACTCCCATTATAATCAACAAACCTGTCAATACTGCACAATAAATCTTTTATTTACACCATGTCTACGCCTTGTTGATTATAATGAGGGTGTTCAAGTTTTTGTCACATCACTCGCTTGCGTTGTGCATTGGCTGTCAACAGTGCCAGCAAGACTCATGACATCTGAAGCCAAAAGATTTCCAAATTACCAGTGATAGTTTGTTTTTTTTGGATTTTTAAAGTTTTTTCAGAATTTTTATATGCTACCATGGATCAGTCAACATTAATCTCACTTATTAGGAAACGTTTGAAGCCTATAGATTAATTTAAACATCTCTGATTTACCATTGTCATAATACATAGTGCATCTCCACTGCATATAATGCCAATTTTTACAATGGTGCATGCTATGAGATCCATGATGTAACAGTGTGTGTCTGAAACCAAATATATCATCGCAAATTTAGCCTAGGCCAGAGGCTAAATAGTTCTGATGATCTTTAGATGCACTGAAAGGGAGAGACGCAGGATTAAATGGATGGATGGATGAATGAATTGAAAGATAAAAGCTAGAGGAGGACAGGGGGTTGGCTTTCATCAGCCGGGCTAACTGGGACACTGCGGTTAAAACTCTGTAAATCCACTTTTTCTGATCAAGTGGGATTATCGTGGCCATCGCTCAGCTTAAAGTGTGTCCTGGAGTGCTCACTTCACTTCAAACAAACACAGAGCCTGGAAACACAACCTAATAAGAGTGTCAGCTTACCAGCATCTCATGTAAATGTTGCTCTTTGCTGCCATGTCTCACTTTAACCTGTCCTCATAACATCTGCTATAGCATATCAACATGTTAGGGTGGTTGCCAGGGCGTTGCCATGGCGTTGATGTTGATGCTAGTGCATTGTTTACAGACCCACATTAAAATTCACCCCCATGTTACACCCCTCAAACTTTTAATTTAAACGGTATGTAACATGGACATTTTTAATAATGCATGTTGGGAACTAGAAAACCACTGCCCAGTTTCAGTTTATGCAACAAAAACTTCCAACATGAATGAATTAAGCAAACGTCCACTTTTCAAATTTTAAGCAGACTGAACTCAATGAAATTAAGTTGGCAACATGTTCAGGAAGCAAGCAGCAAAATAATTATTTGATTGCACTTTAAAAATGTGCAATGTGCAATTTATACACACACAAAAAAACACCTAAAAATACATTACATCGTATTAAAATAGTCTACCAAATCTATTAAAATTCACCTGACAGAATAAAGAGATTTGAGTATCAAAGATCTGACAAAACAAATAAATTCTTGGCACTCTGCATGTACAGTGTATATTAAACAAGGAAAGTGATGACAAATAAAACAGTAGCTCTGTGTTTTGAAGAACAAGCAGGTAAGTCCCAGTCAGACATAATTGCTTTCTTGTATCCAGTCCTCCAAACAGAGACTTCTCAATCCTTTCAAATCTCTTCACTCCCGCCTGTGTGCGATGGACGTCTTTCCAACTTGCAGCAAATCTGCCTTTTAGTCTAAGAGCTGTTATTTTCCTGCTAATGGTGATTGAATGCATCAAGGCAAATTCAGCGTTTAGAGATGATTTCCATAGAAATGGAGAAACACAGATAAAAGCTACAATCAAAAAGCTGCAAGCTAATTCTTGTTTACTAAAAGATTCAGGAAAACACTGCTCTTAAACCTGTTCTGATCACCAAAATCCTGCATTAATTCAACTCAATAGCCTCCAAACTTGGCTTTTCCAATAACAGTTGTTTATAGTATTAGACACAGTATTTGTCATTGGTGTGAAACTTTCCCCATGTCTCCAGCAAGGCCAATAGAACTTAAGCATGATAATCTGCAGTTTGTGTACATACCGTGGTGTGTGCAGTAAGGGCTCCATTGATGGTGCGCTTCCAGAGCTGATCTGCAGACTGACGCACCGCTGAGGTTAAGCTAAGGCAGAAGCGAGATCATGTGACTGGCCTTAAAGAGAGTGGGCCAGTAGGCTAATGTATTTAAAGAATATATCCAAATGGCTGATGATGCAGGAAGAGCAAGAGCCAGAGAAAAGCTTGAGCCACACAAGAGGATTTGAAGTTGCTCGTCCGGCACTGTGAAGCCAGGCTAAACAAACAGAAGTAAGAGGATATTGACAACATGAAACGAGGCAATTGAAATGAACAAGAGAAATATTACCTAGCCAAGGAGTAGCAAGTTCAAGTTTTCAATCTATATAACTGCAGCATTTTCCCCTGTCACGGTTTGATCTCTAAAACTATTGCTTTGTTCCAAAACTGCCAAGAATCAAGGCATAGGCAATTTACTTCTAAGGAGGCATCCTAAATGAAACGGAGCCTCAGGAGTGATACATTTTGGAAGCTTTACATGCATCTAAGGAAAAAAAAACAAAAAAACAATAAGTTTCTCATAATATACATTGCATAATATACATTCTTGTCTCACACAGTCTGAAGTGGTCTGGTTTCTCTAAACCCCTCCTTTCCGATAGCCTACACTGCTCTGATTGGTCAAACAGCCCAGTCTGTTGTGTCTGTTGTGACTGGTGTACCGATTACAGTGCGTGTCAGAAACAAAAAGCCCATTCTGAATTTCAGATGATATGTACAGTAATGAGGGCATTGGTTTTACAGTATCAAGATGCCATATAGTATCACAGTAAGCCTTTGGAATTGCATTCAAAGCACAGAAAACAGCATCTTCTCTGCATCTTCCCGGCATGTCGACAACTACAGTGTTTGAGGCTGGGTCAAAGTAGACATTGTTCGTGGGTAGCCTATAAAGATGATAAGGCTGGCATCATGCAAATCTGTGACAAACCTATGTAGAAACCTTGTGTAGGAAGTAAGACGCCGGTCATACTGTTATACTTATGGGCTTTTTGTGCCTTTATTTGGAGAGGACAGTCGAGAGCAGACAGGAATGCAGGGGGGCAGGTTCGGCTAAGGACCTCAAGACGGGAATCGAACTCGGGTCGCCGTGAACGCATATCCGCCCTGTGTCGGCGCACTAACCACTAGGCTATCGGCGCTGACCACACAGCACCTTTCGTTCCATTGACTTCCATTCATGTAAATGTGTCAGACAGGAAACGCAAGCTCATGTGAAAAGTTTCCCATTTTGCTGGGTTCCAATGTTCAAGTTTGGTGAACTCTGACCTGCGAATTTGCATCACGTGAAGACGTGACCGTAGAAGGTCGATACGTCATGATGCATGATGTATATATTTTAAGCCAGCCATATAGTAATTTTTAAACAATAATTGAGTTAAATAAAATTACCCAGCATGTTGGGCAAACATTTAACCCAACCGCTGGGCTAAAACCTTTTTTTACAGTCTATGGTTAAAACAACCCAATGGGGGATGGGTGGGTTTGTCCATTTTCAAGTTGTTTTTAACCCAGTATTGTTTAGAGTGTAGTGTGACCGCGGCTTAAGACTGGAATACTGAAGACTTCTTTTAGGTAGTTCTTTTTTTTTTTGGGAGACGCTGAACTTTGAAACTTTGCAGACCTTTTACATTCACAAGCTGCTATATAACACAATGCATGAAAGGTAATATCTGAAAAAGCATAAAAGGGGGGATTTAAGGTAATACCTTCATGAAATATGCATGCCTTAAAAAAAAGAGCATAATTATACTGCCTATGTCGTCACAACGGAAACATATTCTTTAAAATGCTGTCTCATTGGGTTTACAACAGAGCCTATGATATTTAGAATAATGTCTTCAGAATAAAGGTGCAGTCACATTTGCAAACTTTCACAGACATAAAAAGGTCCATTGTTTATTGTCACTATAGTATAGTGATGTGTGAAGAACATCTCACACAAAAGTCACTTTCAAACCAAGCAGCTTTCTGTTGGTCAACGTGTCAAATCTGCATGACCAATTCAAAATTGTTGCAAAATCTGTGTGGATCTTTTGTGCTCATGTGAAATTCCTGATCGTGTGAAATCCTACTGAAATGACTGGATTTTATCCGTGAAAATTCACCGCATCATAAAACGAGTCACAAATAGCTGCCCCACATGTGACGGTCAACATATATATGATGGATATACTGTAGATTGTAAAAGAGGAAAACAAACACAGTACAATGCCAGAGCACAATACACACATTCTTGCTGCTGATGGCTAAACACCTGGGGTTAACCGTCACCCAGATCCCAAAAAGCACACAAAACAAATCACTTCAGGTGTTCACAAATACCCTGACAGCATACAACCATCAACACATTAGAGCATTTTTAAACATACAATGGAGCTAAAAAAAAAAAAGAATGAAAAACAAATTAGTGTTTAATGCTGTAGTTAAAGCTACCAAAAGGTAGCCGAGATGTTGTGATGTAGCACAGGCCAAAATCACCATTTTAATGGGTATACAGACTTTTGATGCATTTAAAACTTCTACTTGTCATGTTAGGACAATTTTCATCTCATTATTCTCATTATAAAAAACAAACAAACATGGGATTTGTGACTCTAAAGCTTAAAAAAGTGTGCCATATTCATGGAAAGTGGCCTAAATGAAGCTCAGATATATCTGAATAATAAATGGGCCATTCGGGCACATCTGTATTCTGTCCTGTTTGCAGTGGGTGGCGCGGGATGATATTTCTAGGCTGAGGTTGAAAAATAGACCTGCTCTGAGATGGCTTACCAACCGTGGTGCAGAATACAAATAATGTCGGCTTATATTTATGGCAGGGTGCTGTCTGTGGTCTGGAGCCAAAAATAAACCGCACCAGAGTGAAGCAGTAATAAATAAAACCCACAACACAATTCAAATGGGACTCACAACTAATAGTGTCAAGCCAATTACAATAATGAAAACAACACCGGGGCGGGATATAACTAGATTTTTTACCTTTAAGAGAAAACTGACTGTTAAAGCACCGCAGTAATGCACTATAGAGCCATGGCCAAGCTGAATATAATACATGTACTTGCATTATGAATTATGGCCTGACCTTTAATACTAGTAATATATCTCTGATTTAAAGTTTATTATGAAAACGTGCTGGAGTTCGATTCATTAATGTAAATTAGCCCAAACTGTTTGTTTCAGCAAGGTTGAATTGATCAAATGTGGCAGTATTTCAAAAGAATGCTGTTCTTTTGAACTTTCCATTTATCAAAAAATATAATAATATAATATTAGTATTAGTATCAAAATGTATATTGAATATCGTCAATAAGGCTAAAAATATATATAACAGATATAAAGAGATATCTTAAAAGCATAAATTAGGATGTAAAAAGTAAAAAGCCTTGCATGAAAAGACCTGCTTTTTGTTTTTCTCTGGTGTTATTGTGACAAAGTGTCTGTCGTTGTCCTCCGGCAGAAAGTCCACCAACCTCTTTCAAGCTCCCAGTATGAGTAGATTACATTTTCACAGGCAGTAAATTGAAATTTGGTCTTTTCTTGCCCTCACCATGAGGTTGATAGCTGCGTGTTGCTGTCAGAGGCGTCCCTCTCCTATCCCGTGTCTAGGTGATGTATCGGCTGCAGCTAAAGCTGACCGGATCTTTTCATTAAAGACGACTGGGGACCAACTGACCAGCAGGGGGTGAAAAACAGGCTTAGATAAAGGACAAAAACATGAAATCATGCAAAGAACGGGTGAAAGCACACAAATGCTTCAACACCCAGATAAGAAAGCAAGTGATTTGTTAATGATTCTATTTTCAGGGCATTAGGGTCTATCAATGATTCTTGAACGCCTTTTTCTGCATTTTTCTGCATCCTTTATCTACATATATATTTTAAAGGTGCCATCAAATTAAAAATTGAATTTATATTGGCATAGTTAAATAACAAGAGTTCAGTACATGGAAATGACATACAGTGAGTCTCAAACACCATTGTTTCCTCCTTATATAAATCGCATTCGTTTAAAAGACCTCTGAAGAACAGGCGAATCTCAACATAACACCGACTGTTACGTAACAGTCGGGATCATTAATATGTACGCCCCCAATATTTGCATATGCCAGCTCATGTTCAAGGCATTAGACAAGGGCAAGATGTCTGGATGTGCACAGCTGAATCATCAGACTAGATAAGCAAGCAAGGACAACAGCGAAAAATGGCAGATGGAGCAATAATAACTGACATGATCCATGATATTTTTAGTGATATTTGTAAATTGTCTTTCTAAATGTTGCTAATGTACTGTTAAATGTGGTTAAAGTTACCATCGCTTCTTACTGTATTCACGGAGACAAGACTTTCGTTATTTTCATTTTTAAACACTTGCAGTCTGTATAATTCATAAACACAACTTCATTCTTTATAAATCGCTCCAACAGTGTAGCATTAGCCGTTAGCCACGGAGCACAGCCTCAGACTCATTCAGAATCAAATGTAAACATCCAAATAAATACTATACTTACGCGATTAGACATGCTGCATGACGAACACTTTGTAAAGATCCATTTTGAGGGTTATATTAGCTGTGTAAATCGGCTCATAAATCGGCTCATATTTAATGATGCCCCAAAATAGGCAGTTAAAAAAATTAATTAAAAAAAAAATCTATGGGGTATTTTGAGCTGAAACTTCACTGACACATTCAGCGGACACCTTAGACTTATATTGCATCTTTTAAAAAGACGTTCTACAGCACCTTTAAAGGGGTCCTTGATTAGGATTTCACTTTTTTTTTTTTTACTTTAGTTAATGTGTAATGTTGCTGTTTGAGCATAAACAACATCTGAAAAAAAGTAAAATAAGTAAGACATATTTAAAATCATTAGTTGAGCCAGAAAGGAGAAAGCTGACACAATGTTTCTATTGAGCCAGAACTTGCGATATGCATTATTACCAGCCAAGGGTAATAATCACACTTTTTTTTCATGTCATTTTGAATGTTTCATATATGAGGCTATAGAGAAAAACGTGCGCTGTAGGTGCTAAATTATTTCTCACACATCAAAAACCATCTCGGCCACTGCAACTGACCCAGATGGAGGGTTTGGAGGTTTTTAGCCTTGGGGGAGGAAACGGTGAGCTAGAGTAAAAAAGACTGATCTCTCTCTCTCTCTCTCTCTTTCTGAACAACAGCCTGCTAAGATACAGCTCAGCAAGAATCTGGCTCAGAAATCAATTCACACAGCTGACATTAAAGACAGCTCATGCCCAGCGGCAATTCATGGGACATTGTTCACAAACTCGTGACATCTATAAGAAACGTGCATCTGTATATATGAGAAATGAAAGAGCCTGTGAGGTGAGGTGTAGCAGACTCCTATGATGCTCTATACACCACAAGCACATGAAGCTCTCATGAAGACATCATATTTACGGATTTCCTCTCAGTTTCTCAGGCTGTGAAGCTGTTCACGTGACGCCACAACTTCACACCATCCGGAGACAAAGACATGGATCTTCATTAGTGGGAATCACTGAACTGTCAACAGCTAATTAACAGTCTGAGGAGGCCAATGGGTTCATATACAGGTAGAATCAGAGTTTGGAAAAGCATGTTAGGGAGCTGAAAGCAGGAGTGCTTGTTTTTGGGAGAACATATTGAAGATGTTTTTAATAATGATGTAAGGAAAAGAAAAAATGCGCACATCCCAACTAAACTCAGGGCAGGTGCTCGATCATAAAGTAACTCCAAAATAAACCAAAAAAGAACTGCACACTGCCATTGCTGCTCTCAGAATTTAATAAAAAGACAACGTTTCGACCAAAGAGGTCTTCGTCAGGTCAGGCAAACAGTAGATAGTGACAAAATGGCAATTACTTTGCATTTTCTCAACATAGTCAATGATACAATTCATTTCATCAACATGATCAATCACACCTGTTTCAAATCATCATATTCATCACCCAATGATTAAATCAACACTAATAACAAACATTATACCCAAATTCACAAAAAAGGTTTCAAATCAAAATCCAAATTTAAACCTTTTGGAGAAAGAGTATTCAATGTATAAATATAAAAAGCTTCCCTCTGTAGTAAGATTTTATCAATATCACCACCCCTTCTAGGTACTTTAATTTGTTCAATGCCTAAGTAACGAAGAGTCGATAAATTATGTTTAAAAGAATCAAAATGAACAGCAATGGGATTTTTTTGGTCCTTCAATCGTATATTACTTCTGTGTTCAGCTATACGTGTTTTTAAGCACCGTTTTGTTTTGCCTATATAGGCCATACCACAGGGACATTTGATCATATAAATTACATTTTTAGTATTGCACGAAATTATTCCCTTAATCTTCAACTGTTTACCTGAGTGTGGATGACTAAAAGTGTGACATTTCGTAGTAAAATTGCATTGTGCACATTGTCCACATCTATAATTGCCATCAGGGACTGAAAAGGGATTCGTAGATCGTTCCGATCCTTGGTCAGCTCTGACCAACATTTGCCGTATATTAGGGGCTCGTTTATAGACAATTCGTGGAGGATCTTTATAAAACTGACTCAATGCAGGGTCTGAGCTTAAAATATGCCAGTGTTTGCGTACGATGTTTGCAAACTCATTGCTTAGAGCGGAATATTGGATAATACAAGACAATCTATTATTGGTCGGTTTAGACACTGTTCGAGCAAGGCACTCTTGCTGATCAGTATTTTCGAAACATGCCACAGCCTCTTTAATCCAAGTATTTTTATAACCTCTCTCGCAAAACCTCTGACATAAATCTTTACATTGTATCTCATACCTTTCATTATACGTACAAATCCTACGAATCCTCTTAAACTGACTAATTGGAAGACTCTTCTTTAAATTGGTAGGATGAAAACTCTGACCATGTAGAATCGTATTTTTATCTGTGGGTTTTCTATACAGATCTGTCACCAATTTATCATCATCTTTTATTATAAGTAGGTCAAGAAAGCTAACCTGAGAGGCATTATAGTAAATGGTAAATTTGAGATGTTCACTACTGCGATTTAAGAAATGTAGAAAGTCAAGTAATTCATTTTCTGAGCCACACCATATGAGAAAAATATCATCAATATATCGACGCCACAAAAAAATATTAGGTAAAAAAGAATTAACCCTGGGATTAAATACACATTCATGTTCAAAGTGACCAACATATAAATTTGCATAATTGGGAGCCATAGTGCTACCCATTGCAGTTCCTTTAAGTTGTAAAAAGTAGTCATCTTTATACATAAAAAAAAGTTTTTAGTCAACACCAATGTAGTCAATGTCTTAATACATTCAATACTAGGACTCTTGTTACTGAAAAAATCACCCAGAAAAAATTCAATAGCCTGTATGCCACCATCATGTGGAATATTGGTGTATAAAGATTCCACGTCTAAAGTAACAAGAAAAATTTCATTATTAGGCAATGTAATGGACTGTAATATTTTAATCATGTCCATAGAATCCTGTACAAAAGAAGGAAGACTTTGAACATGAGATTTTAAAAAAGAGTCAATAAACACCGATATTTTTTCTGTTAATGAGCCCATACCAGCAATGATGGGTCTACCTGGTGGATTAACAAGATCTTTATGAATTTTGGGTAAAATGTAGATTACAGGTGTAATTGGATATTCAACTTTTAGAAAATCAAATTCATTTTTTGTTATATCACCTCTTTTAAGAAAAACTTGTAATGTCTCATGTATTTCACTTTTAAAATTAGAAGTAGGATCACCTTTTAATTTAGTATAAAAAGACGGATTATCAAGTTGTCGATAAATTTCTTGATCATAATACTGGGCATCCATAATAACAATCGAACCACCCTTGTCAGCTGGCTTAACCACTACAGATTTTTCCATTTTTAACTCTTGTAGAGCATTCCTCTGGATTTTAGGTAAATTATTAAAAGAAACATATTCACGTTTCTTATTGAGAACTTGTCCTACATCTCTTTCAACCAATCGACAATATGTTTCCAATGAGTGATTTCGATTTTTTGGTGGAATAAATGTAGATTTGGAGCGAAAAGTCAGTTTCATTGAGTCAGTTTTATAAAGATCCTCCACGAATTGTCTATAAACGAGCCCCTAATATACGGCAAATGTTGGTCAGAGCTGACCAAGGATCGGAACGATCTACGAATCCCTTTTCAGTCCCTGATGGCAATTATAGATGTGGACAATGTGCACAATGCAATTTTACTACGAAATGTCACACTTTTAGTCATCCACACTCAGGTAAACAGTTGAAGATTAAGGGAATAATTTCGTGCAATACTAAAAATGTAATTTATATGATCAAATGTCCCTGTGGTATGGCCTATATAGGCAAAACAAAACGGTGCTTAAAAACACGTATAGCTGAACACAGAAGTAATATACGATTGAAGGACCAAAAAAATCCCATTGCTGTTCATTTTGATTCTTTTAAACATAATTTATCGACTCTTCGTTACTTAGGCATTGAACAAATTAAAGTACCTAGAAGGGGTGGTGATATTGATAAAATCTTACTACAGAGGGAAGCTTTTTATATTTATACATTGAATACTCTTTCTCCAAAAGGTTTAAATTTGGATTTTGATTTGAAACCTTTTTTGTGAATTTGGGTATAATGTTTGTTATTAGTGTTGATTTAATCATTGGGTGATGAATATGATGATTTGAAACAGGTGTGATTGATCATGTTGATGAAATGAATTGTATCATTGACTATGTTGAGAAAATGCAAAGTAATTGCCATTTTGTCACTATCTACTGTTTGCCTGACCTGACGAAGACCTCTTTGGTCGAAACGTTGTCTTTTTATTAAATTCTGAGAGCAGCAATGGCAGTGTGCAGTTCTTTTTTGGTTTATTTTAATAATGATGTAACTCATGAGGCTAATGACGCACCTTCTGCATCAGTGTGACTCAGAATTTCTAATTGTCAGAGATGTAATTAAGCATTAAAGGGACAGTTCATCCAAAGAATGAACATGCTGTCATCATTTACTTTGTTGTTTCAAAACCGTAGGACTTTCTTTCAAGAAACACAAAAGATGAAATTTTGCACGCATTATCAGCATGGTGTGCAGGATCTGTCAAAATCCAAAAAGAAAACCATCACAAGAGTATAATTAAAGTGGTCTATACAACTTGTGCACTATTTCAAATCTTCTAAAGCAATACGATAGCTTTGTGCATGAACAGAAAATAAGTCTGTGCACTCAGATCGCAGCCAACTTTCCACATATTCATAAATAGTGCAACAAAGTTGCCCTTTTCATATTGCATTGTTCATTAAGTATAAATTGACTTCAGCCATTCACTACTATGCCTTCTTTCCACAACCCAGCCCTTCCATGATGTCAGCCAGAGTCCTGCACAAGTCCTGTTTGGTAAACCCACACCCGACCCGTTATCCGTCAGCAACACTAATTTAATTCCTTACCTGACCCAACCCGTTTGACAAAGACTGAGACCCGAACCACACCTGCGTTAAATCTACTACATAAGGTGGACAATTTTTTTTTTTTTTCTCATGTAACACAAGCAATCAAACCAACATTAGGCATTCGGAGTTGATGCATATAAGAAAAATAGACATGCAGCCCAACATGGTAATAATTATCAGAAAAATATATGCATCCATCGTGTAAACAATATAAAACTTTTGCCTACATTATGTAACAATCTGCCCATAGAGGCTATTTTGAACATGTGTGCATAAATCACACCATAGGCTATAGTATGCAGATGCTAAGGTCTCCATAAATTAGAATAACATATAGCCAAATTTTCTTAGATGGTCAAAACAGCCTTTCTGGTTTTTACTTTTAAACAGTGGTTGTGTATACAGCTAGCTCAAAGTATGCATTCATCTTTCAGACTAATCAGTTAGTGTAACTCACTAAAAAAAAAAAAAAAAAAAAAAAAAAAACAATTTTACTAAAAATTGTATTTTATATCTTTGGTTTACTTATGATATTTGACGATTTAATTGTCATATTTACATATTTTACATATTATTACACATATAAAGTGATTCTTTGTTATTATTGTTAACTAAAACTATTAAAAATCATTTTCACTCTTTGAAATAAAGCTGAAATAAATGTATAAGTTTTACCATAAATATATAAATATTACTAAATAAGTGCTAAAATGATTAAAACTGAGCTTAAAGCTTTGAAAATAGCTAAAATTGAAATATTTAAAAAGGCAAAGACTAATAAAAATGTCAAAATCACATTACAAATTTAATAAAAATGAAAATATAAAAATAAAAACGATTTCAAAATATCAATAAATACTACAATAGTATATAAATAATGCTAAAATAACACTGAAGTGATTTTGTGGGATTTATAATACTTATGTAAATTACTTATTAAAAGTTCTTCCAGCAAATAGAATTCACTTTGGGATTTAAGGGAGATAAAATCTTGTGCCAACAATACACTGCAGTTGTTGTCAAACCACTACTTGTTTCCATCCTGTTTCTAAAGGTCAGATGGTCAATTGCAATGGTTAATTGTGAAGCCCACCAATAATGTTTTGGCATCCAGTGGGTGAAATATTTATGACCAACAATACAGTATCTTGACAACTTCCAGTGATTAAAAATTCACAGTCAGTGTGAACGGTCCTTAACTCATTCTTCCTTTGGGCTGTTCTTGGCCAATTCTATCTGCGGTCCAGAGGATGTGAGCTCTACAGCGCTGAATGACCTTTCATGATAATTACAGCTGCTCAGCTGTCCTCAGGCTCCTCAACCTAAAAGTAGCTGTTATTTATTATGTAACCCAGCGATGGCAAAAGCGCAAGTTTGATTTAAAGCATCAGACATGTCCTCTGACAAGGACAAACAGCGTTCAGTTGGCTGTGATATTTCTATAAACATGAGGGCGTTCACACGGACAACATCCAGAACACACACTGACCGGCTGCCAAATGGCTGTATTGTTGGTCATAGTAAGCTGGATGACCTAAATCTGATCACAAATGGGATGAATTGGCAGGTTGTAGTTATGTATTTAAGCCAAATGGCATGGCTCAAATTCATAACTACAGGCCAAAAATGGAGGAAGATGCTCTTTTTAGGTTGAGATTGTGGAGTAATGACCTCAACCAGTAGGAGGCCATGCTAACTCGCCAAAATATATTCAATATTCCAGTAGGGGTGTGTGATATGAAATTTATCATTGAGACTGCATGATGTAGCCTAGTAGAATGAGTCAGAATGCCCCCAAAATTCAATATATGGAAGCAAAAATGTATTATTTTTATTTTTGTTTTATATTTTTAGCAATATCAGACAAGCAAACATGCTGTTGGATATTATTTTGTCAATAAAGTGGTACATTATTTTTTTCAAAAATATCTTAATTTGTGCTCTGAAGATGAACAAAGGTCTTACAGATGTAGAACAACATGAGGGTAAGTAATAAATGACAGAATTTTCATTTTTGGGTGATATCAGATACCAGAAAATATCCAGATATCAATTATCGCAAGTATCGCACACCCTGAGCTGGCTTCTGGCTCAACCAATGGTGTGAGTTTGGGGCGGGACTACTGATATTGAAGTGGGCGGGCAGTATGTGTTTGAAAACAATCATTATTTTTGCAGTTCCAATTGGTTCAGAAATGACAAGACAACTTGAAAGATCTCTGAATCAACACTACATAATTGTGCCCATCTATGGCACAAAGCAGTTTGCTTGGCCTTATAGACTAAAAATACATGCCGCAGCTGGCGGGGAAGTCTCGACGAGGCCATATAATGAGCTGTGTCACATCAGCATGGCCCAGCAGCGCCTGTGGTTGTCTCATGTCACTTTCCATTCGCCACAGCAGCCACTGAGAGCTCCAGTGAACCACCAGGAAGTCAGGACAGCTCCGCCATCTCACGCTTATTCTGGGTTCACTGATTCCTCGGGCCGCCTCAAGGCCAGCATGCCTTACTGAGCTGAAGGTGAAACAGAACAGCATTTATCAAGCTTCGGCGGATGCACAGACATCTACCTTGAGCGGCAAAGACTGCGGAATAATCAATGTAATCATATCAAGCTGTGCGAATCATTCTTCTTATCATCTCTAATGGTTTTCTGCATCAATCTTGACTTATATAACGCTTATGCAAGCAGTGCTCACAATGTTGTGTTTGGATGCTAGAGCCTGCAACAGGCTTCTTCAACCTTTTTTGTTCCACAGAAATAAGAAATGGATACAGAACAACATATGGAGTAAAATAAATATAATATGGAGTAACCTTAAATACATTAATTAGTTTTGAGTAAACGTAACATATTTAAACTTTTGCATATGCCAGCCCATGTTCAAGGCATTACACAAGGGCAGCCAGTATTAACGTCTGGATGTGCACAGCTGAATCATCAGACTAGGTAAGCAAGAAAGGAAAACAGCGAACTGACATGATCCATGATAACATTATATTTTTAGTGATATTTGTAAACTGCCTTTCTAAATGTTTCGTTAGCATGTTGCTAATGTACTGTTAAATGTGGTTAAAGTTACCATCGTTTCTTAGTTTATTCACTGAGACAAGACTGTCGTTATTTTCATTATTAAACATTAGCAGTCTGTATAATTCATAAACACAACTTAATTCTTTATAAATCTCTCCAACAGTGTAGCATTAGCCGTTAGCCATGGAGCACAGCCTCAGACTCATTCAGAATCAAATGTAAACAATATAACAGTTTACAATACTCACATAATCTGACGCATGTATGCAGTATGCATGATGAACACTTTGTAAATATCCATTTTGAGGGTTATATTAGCTGTGTAAACTTTGTTTATGCACGGTTTAAGGCAAGCGTGAGCTCCGGGGGTGGAGAGCGCGATTTAAAGGGAACCTGAATCGCCGCATTTCTAATTATGCCCCAAAATAGGCAGTTAAAAAAAATTAATAAAAAAAAATCTATGGAGTATTTTGAGCTGAAACTTCACAGACATGTTCAGGGGACACCTTAGAATTATATTACATCTTGTTAAAACTGGTTCTAAGGCACCTTTAAAATGTACATGTAATCTCCACATTAACATTTTTATTAGTGGAAACTTGTGAACATGATAGCAATAGTATGGTATAACACTTGCTGTAACAATATAAAACATTTAACATACTTGCTCTCAAACCAAGCTGAATGCACCACTTGTCACCATTATGGTAACTCTCCAAAACCCATATTAACAGAAACTTTTCTAAATAAGCATAACAAAACATTAATAACTACTAAATGTCCCACTTAACATTTATCTTGCACAAAAAAAAAACATTATATAACACTTAATTGTAGCATTTACTCCCACTTTCAAGTGCCATGGGCAAAGCATGCTGGGAAACAGAAATCTCAGCCCAATTCAGTTAAATTTAAGTTAATCTAAATTAAAAGAATTAAGTTCATAAAACTTACAGCAATGAAACAGTTCAGTTTACTTAGTTCTGTGAACTCGAAAGAAAAAGAAAGTGCTAAATAATAGTTAATTTGATTTAACTAATTTGTTTATTTTAAGTTTGTCCTACTCAAACCAATTAATTATTTTGAGCGTTAGGGTTTATGGTGTAGTTAATTCACTTTCAAATGAAAATTACACCAAGCTTTACTCACTCTCAAGCCATCATAGTACGTATCTTTGTACGTAGAATACGGAAGGCAGTCTGGCAGAAGCTAGATATTTTACTTCATAACTTGTTAAATATGGATTTTTTTATTACACAAACGCATCAATTTGTTTCAGAAGGACTTTATTAACCTCCTGGAGCCATGTGGAGCACATTTATCATGGATGGATGTGGATAGAAGCACTTTCTTCAGCTCATACTCATGAACTCTGTTCACTGCCATTATAAAGCTCAAATGCAACAGGATATTTATTAAAATATCTCCGATTGTGTTCATCAGAAAGAAGAAAGTCATATACCCCTAGGATGGCTTGAGGGTGAGTTTTTGGGGTAATTTTCATTTGAAAGTAAACTAATCCTTTAATGTTAATCTCAACATTTTCTAATACATTATTAAAATCAAAAGTTGTATTTGTTAACATTAGTTAATGCAATGTGAACTAACATGAACAAACAATGAACGACTGTATCTTTATGATGTAACGTCTGGACCAATCAGCCACACAATTATTCATTGTATTTAATGAATTACCCATAAACTCACTCTCCCTATCAAAGTTCTCTGAACTCATCCCCCTAAAACTGTAACCAGCATCCCAATGTTGCTAGCACACAGGCCAACCTAGGTGTCCTGTTACAGTTATATGGTACTTTTATGATCCAGAAGAATTCTGGAGAGACTAGTGACTCATTCTTCCTGAGAAGGACAAATAAACTCTCTTAATCCTATGTATTCTCTATATAACCACTTGGGAAATGTATAAACATGTATCCAAGTTTCCCATCTCATGACTTTCCTTTTATAGGCTTTATTCTATGTATTAATTCTCTCTTTTGAACTATTTTGGTATTAATGTTCCATAGTTGCAAATGTATAGTTAACTGAGATCACATTGGCAGCATGCTTGGTATCTACGGACTCCAACTTTCATTTCCTATTTGGTAATTTATGTCACATGTTACTAACTCTGTGACACATTAGTATTATAAGAATCTAGAAGGTTATTCTCTCATTCATCCAATCCAGTGTCTTATGCTAATATCTTGCTACAGAACAAAGACTCGTAAAACTTCCCTCTGAAAGGGGAACTCCTTATTGGCTCAGACACCTCAAGAGGGTGTGACATCTTCACCCCTTATATTCACTGATCACAAGGAACCCCCTCTCTTCCTGCTCTTCCTCCTCTTCTTCTCTTTTACTGATGAATGCTGACGTCAAGATGATGCTTTAAGAAGCTAGAAGCTTCTAAGGAACCCCAAGCTTGTGCCAGGCCCTCGGCCTAGACCTTCCATTCACCAAAGATCCTCTGAATCCAGCCGGTTCTCTTTCGTCAAGAAAATATCAGCAAAGATTCAACAGGAGCCTCCACAAATTGCATCAGGACAGTTTTAATTCAACTTGGAGAGACATGCAAGTATCAAACTTAGTCTCATTATCGGATACATTGAGTATCCTTACCCCTTTTAAAGAAGGGCCTGTTAAAACTAAACTGATGGTTTGCTCAAGGCTGTTGATCTGCTGAATGTCCAACAATGCTGTAACTTCTTGCTTCCTGTACTCTGCTTTCTCTCTCTCTCTTGGTAAACTGTATGCATGTATGTGTGTGAATGTTAGAGTAGTTTAAGTGTTTAGTCTAGTTAATAAAGTCTTGTTCATGTCACACGTAAGGTTGTCCGTGTTTTGCGCTCATGTACGGGAGTCCCTATTCATGTCGGTCCTGACTACAGGCTTTTAGTAGAATAAGATTGTTATTTCCCATAACCTGGAAATGAACATTTCTTAGTTAATAAACAATTAACACTGTGTGTTCATTGAACAACAGGTTAATTGATTGTAATATTAATTTTATTACATTAAGTTAATTTTATTGACTGATTAAAATATTAATAATTAATTATAACTAGTTATGATTAATTATTCATATTTATTTTGAGCTAATTTGCTACAAATGGTGGAGAATGCGGGCATGAATAAACAAAGATTATGAGCTTAAACCACTGTCAATTTAAAAGTGTGCATTTGATAATTCCAGTCAGAATATGTCAGACGATGCGCATTTTGGTCACTAATTGCTGGCTTGTTAGATGCTGATAAAGTGATGGCTTGAATTGACATCTCTACTGTAACTGAAAGAGTCTACTCTTGACACATTTTAGCATATGTTCAAATGGTATCAGTGTAAAGTTAATCTGATTTTAGCGAAGAAATCCTAATCTCAGTATTAGAGCGTAAGCCTGTGTTGACGAAGGAATCTCAGCTCAGCGGCATGTAAACTGTACCAGAATTGATTATTCTGCTTTGGTTGGAGAAATACCAATTGCAGTATTGCTTAACCTGTTTCTGATGAATGAATCTCAGTACAGTGTTATATAAATGTAGATTTGGGTAATGCTCCCCTGTTATAGTTAAGATTGATGTCATTCATCTAAACTTTGCCTGCACCTACAAGCATAGCTATCTTTTGACCAAAACTGTGTTTCACTCGCTGAAAGGAATATCAGTATTCATGCACAAGACGGACTTAACTATATATGCTTAAACAAGCTTTGACTTACAGCAAACTGTGTAATTACCCTTTAAACAAGTACAAGACGTTGTTTAAAGTAGAGAGAAGAGTTTACATGAGTAAAATTTGCAAATGCCAAAACATATTTGCATTTTACTGAATGTAATATCAAGTTTTTGAAAATCTGAAAGTATAAGCGTCACATTTTAACTCTATACGTAACTTGTTTGAAATGAGCTGACAGTCTCAATAAACTGTTTGAATTGCCCAAATGTGCATTGGTTCCCATGACAACGACTTGTCACAGGAAGTGCTAACTCATCACCCTGTGATGCCATATTGTAAACAAACCAGGCTAGGTGGCTAAGCTAACCTCACCTAGCAGCCCTGCACCTCAGGCTAAGCTAACTAATAGCTTCTACAGTTAGTGGTTAGCATCATTTACGTGAAGCCTTTAACTATAGCTTGTGTGTATGCAGTGTGAACTGATCTAAACCAATTTCCCTTAACCACATTCCTGGTTTTCTGATTTCTTTCTTTCCTTACCTTTAATTCTTCTCAGCTAATTTCACCTGCACTTAGGTGCATTTCTCCCTGAACACTGTTCAGCTAAATCTGCAGTTACTAGGGTGATTAAATCTAAATTTAATTACATGTAAACTGTTTAACTAAAGAAGAATTCTAGGATTTATTGAGATATTTCAATAACACGTTGACTAAACTTCTGGGAGGGACACACACATGGTGTGGTCCTGAACACGCTGCAGCTGTGACCAACTATAGAGTGATTTCCAAAGCTAATCTAATTGTTAATCACTAGTGCTATTGACTATTCCCAATTCCAGGTCATTCTGCTGTTTTAATCACTTCTTTAAATATTTTATTGATTTTAATTATAATAGCAGTCAGCTATTTGTTTTTACTAGTATTTCTTTCATCTATGTGATTTATTTACATTTTCCTGTTTAGTCTTGTGTGGTTTAATTTCCCAATATAACCACAAGCAACTAGACATACTCTCCTTCTTGATTTTGTTTATTTACAACAGTTGCTTCAATTTTATGAGCCAGTTACAAAGGAATCCGAATGATTGCTATGGCATAATTTTGAGCACCACTAATAAGCACAATCTAATAGGAAAAGCTCTCCTCTTCCTCTCTCTTTCTCTTTTCCATTTGTTCGGAGGTCAAGCCTGTTGTGAGCCATCAGTAAGAAATACTAAGAAATAATCTGACCACAAGAACCATCTTAAGTCATTTATTAAAGCTAGCTGTATTTTATACACCTGGCTGCTCACTGTGCCTTTAGCCCTAAATTCTGTTTGATCTTGCAGTAGTCTCTTGCCCTTACTCTCACCACAAGCGTGCCTAAATGTTGCAGATGCTCAGCCTAACTGCCCAGATGGCAGACCAAAAGGACTGGCTATGTGTCGTGAGGAACACCCTCCTAACCAGTGCTGCTGAGCAATTATGGCACCAGAGCCAAAAGCAACTGGACAAAGATGGAAGAGAAGTAAAGGCAGATGACTCAAACCAGAGGTGTGATCACAATGATCTGACTGAAGTCAACTTTTTCTTGGCCCACATCCTCGCTGTTTTGAAACAGGAGGTGGACAACCTCAAACTCCAGATCACAGAGACTCACAAGGAGCTGATGCATGCTAAAAGCCACATAGACCAGCTAGAGATGGAGGTTCGGGACAGACACAAGGACCTGACAGAATAGAGACACAGAAGAAAAGAGAACTGAGACTCTCTTACCAGCAGCAAACAGAACCACTGCAGGAGAAACGTCTCACTTCACCGCATGGAGTCAGCAGAAGAACCTCCCCCAGCCAAGCACAGAGGTACAGAGGGGGAGGCCAAAGCCTTCTGCTTGACACCTTATCAGCCATTTTCCTGAAATCCTCTGCAGCTGCAGAAGGAGAAGGATTAATTCAGACAGACCCAGGTACCAGACCTACCACAGGGAGAAGCCAGGGATGGGAGCATCCTCTCCCTGCAGACACAGCAGGATCTCCAACAGCAGGCAGCCCAAGGACGACTGGACACGCCTGCATCGGACCTGCAGGAGCTTCTAACGCTAGTAAGATAGCTCCTTGAACAGTTCTTACCTGAGGAGTACTCAGCAGTACAAGCTTCTGACCACTCACACAACACCAGCTCAGAGACCTGAGCTTGTCTACTGTCTACATCAACCGCAATGGAACGACCACCACTCCAGGAGACACATACAACCAGAGCCCATCACAGCCTTCCAGCCTTGTGTGCCAGTGGTGTGTCTGATCTTTCTACACCTTCAACGTCGCTCGCTGGTGTCCATAGAAAGAACAACAACGACCGAAAGGGGGGATGTAACGTCTGGACCAATCAGCCACACAATTATTCATTGTATTTAATGAATTACCCATAAACTCACTCTCCCTATCAAAGTTCTCTGAACTCATCCCCTAAAACTGTAACCAGCATCCCAATGTTGCTAGCACACAGGCCAACCTAGGTGTCCTGTTACAGTTATATGGTACTTTTATGATCCAGAAGAATTCTGGAGAGACTAGTGACTCATTCTTCCTGAGAAGGACAAATAAACTCTCTTAATCCTATGTATTCTCTATATAACCACTTGGGAAATGTATAAACATGTATCCAAGTTTCCCATCTCATGACTTTCCTTTTATAGGCTTTATTCTATGTATTAATTCTCTCTTTTGAACTATTTTGGTATTAATGTTCCATAGTTGCAAATGTATAGTTAACTGAGATCACATTGGCAGCATGCTTGGTATCTACGGACTCCAACTTTCATTTCCTATTTGGTAATTTATGTCACATGTTACTAACTCTGTGACACATTAGTATTATAAGAATCTAGAAGGTTATTCTCTCATTCATCCAATCCAGTGTCTTATGCTAATATCTTGCTACAGAACAAAGACTCGTAAAACTTCCCTCTGAAAGGGGAACTCCTTATTGGCTCAGACACCTCAAGAGGGTGTGACATCTTCACCCCTTATATTCACTGATCACAAGGAACCCCCTCTCTTCCTGCTCTTCCTCCTCTTCTTCTCTTTTACTGATGAATGCTGACGTCAAGATGATGCTTTAAGAAGCTAGAAGCTTCTAAGGAACCCCAAGCTTGTGCCAGGCCCTCGGCCTAGACCTTCCATTCACCAAAGATCCTCTGAATCCAGCCGGTTCTCTTTCGTCAAGAAAATATCAGCAAAGATTCAACAGGAGCCTCCACAAATTGCATCAGGACAGTTTTAATTCAACTTGGAGAGACATGCAAGTATCAAACTTAGTCTCATTATCGGATACATTGAGTATCCTTACCCCTTTTAAAGAAGGGCCTGTTAAAACTAAACTGATGGTTTGCTCAAGGCTGTTGATCTGCTGAATGTCCAACAATGCTGTAACTTCTTGCTTCCTGTACTCTGCTTTCTCTCTCTCTCTTGGTAAACTGTATGCATGTATGTGTGTGAATGTTAGAGTAGTTTAAGTGTTTAGTCTAGTTAATAAAGTCTTGTTCATGTCACACGTAAGGTTGTCCGTGTTTTGCGCTCATGTACGGGAGTCCCTATTCATGTCGGTCCTGACTACAGGCTTTTAGTAGAATAAGATTGTTATTTCCCATAACCTGGAAATGAACATTTCTTAGTTAATAAACAATTAACACTGTGTGTTCATTGAACAACAGGTTAATTGATTGTAATATTAATTTTATTACATTAAGTTAATTTTATTGACTGATTAAAATATTAATAATTAATTATAACTAGTTATGATTAATTATTCATATTTATTTTGAGCTAATTTGCTACAATGAACTAACGTTAACAAATACTAATAAATACTATAACAAATTAAGACATTTTTCCAGCTACAGTATGTTTTCACCGGATAGCAAAAATGTAATTATTCATAAAATTGAATAAAATTCCCCTTTATATTAAATCTATAGGATGCATTGAACATTCACCACGCATTCTCACATCTAAATGCAAGTGAACACGTTGTCCAGTGTATTACATAAGAGACAATTAACTACCAGCCGCGTCTCTGAAGAAGTACCAGCGAGTTTAGAAATGAAGCAGTTCGATTTTCAACTCATCTCCTAGCATTTCATTCTCCCCTAATCTATTAGTCATTTTCTCATCTGTTTACAGCGGACAGCATTGACCTTGGTTTATAAACACAAGCGTACAAGAGAAGCGGACTGTTTGTGGGCTGTTATTAAACCACCGCTGGTTCAGATCAATATTATCAGTGACATTAAAGGATGAATAAAACTCATTAGAGCACATTTAAAGGGCAGCACGAGCATTTAGTGCAGGTGATAAGTGTTATCTATAATTGAGTGTTTCTGATTACAGAAAACAATCTCTCAGCGCAGATGCAAAACATTCCAATTTCAGACCTGTATGAGTGCTGTACATACAATGTTATGAGAATAAATTCATGTATTCCCTTATGCATTCACATTAAGGGAATATTCTGAGTTGAGTTGTGATTGGTCAATCACTCAAAGCATGTTTCAGAAATTTTATGCCCCTTACTATAACCGCAAGTTTCAACAGGCCTTTTTTTGAGTATGCCGTGGGTGGACATTATTTAAATGAGGAATATTGTGACGTGTTTGTACCTGGAAGCAACAATCACAGCATTTCAGGGAGTGCAGAAACAGTGCTTGCTGATAGAGACAATAACTCCCTTTGAAGTGGACTTTGTGCTTTGTAACTTTGCAGGCCTTTTTCATGCTCAAAAAGCAACATTTAAGAAAGCTGAACACACTGAAGAAAGTTGACAATGTAAAAAAGCATAATAGGACCCCTTTAAAGGAGCTGTGTAGAACCAGAGAGAAAAGGATTTATTGTCATAGCATTGCAGCTCTGACAGGAATCATTGAGAGTTGCTTCAGCGCAGCTGGAGGACATCGCGGGGTTAATGAGGACAGTTTTATTCCTGACGTGACATTGACGTGCCGTGGACACGCAAAGCTTCTCGGTTTGACACAAGGACATTCCAAGCACAATTTCAATATGTGACATGATCATGATCTGACTTATTAAAGAGGTCATAACATGATACTTACATCTTCCTTTATATGTTTAAAGCCATGAATTCAAAATTCAAAATTCTTGTTTTTTTATGAAATATTGGAGGATTTATTATAAATTATTTATCTGTGCGCATAAATATTCACGTACCTTATAATCTATAATCCAAATAACTTCCCCTCCCTCTTGCAGCGACTTCTCTGATGAAGCGTTTAATGATGTGAGGGCGGGACAACCTGTCACTCACATCAGATCAACCAATAGCAAACCACATCCATCCAATCAATTTCTGCTGAACAAAATAAAGTCTCATACTACATTTTTTCTTGTTCAAGAAGCCGTTTCACTCGGATATGCGTCACTTTAGGGAAGAAAAGTCTATCGCAACTTCTTTTTCATGCCGACTAATATATACTATATATATATATATTATTATTTATATATATAAAATAAAGGGTAATTGCACTGAAAACATACACTGTAAAAAAAATCCCCATAAAATTTACAGTAAAAACAGCTGTTGCCAGAACTTTACCGTAAAAAAAACGGTAGCACCGTTTTAGGTTTATGGGACAGCACTTACTAAGTGTCTATTTTATAGTTCAAAACTGTATAATTTAAAAGGTTTATATTGTAATAATTATGGTTCATAACTGTTTATTTTACACACTGTATAAAATTCCATGAAATTTACAGTAAAAACCCATATTTCACCAACTGATATAATGCTAATTTACCAACCTATTGAAGTACTAATATCTGTTTTTTACCATTGTAATACACTGACAACCACTAAACACAGTGGTGATGAGAGTCACATGATGAATCAAAGTTCATCACAAGTAGAATTTTTAAAAGCTGAGAAGGACAATAGCCTACTAATATATAGAAGGTGCACACAGTGTCATTCACACAAACACTAAACACCATCATGGTAACACACATGAAGTTTTAAAAATGTGATAAACATTAATTTAACATTAGATGTAACATAAAACCCTAATGTACATAAATGATTAGAAAAAAACTAAGAAAAAAAAAGTTATTTCAACGAAAATATATCAAATATGAAGTGTCACGCAGGGAATTGTGGGAATGTCAATTTATGTTTTTTTACTGTAAATTATAAAATGACTTATTTTTCACTTCCAAAAACTGTTAATTTAATGTGTTTTACTGTAAAATTACATTAAATGTACCGTTAGATCTTTTACAGTTATTCACCGGATATAGCACAGAAACTTTCTGTAAACCAATTAACTGTTTTTCACCGTAGCATTTCTACAGACTTTTACCATTAAAATCTCAATAATTTTTTACAGTGTAGTTTAACTTTCAGAACAAAAAACTTCATCTCCAGTCCAAAAAGTGCATAATGAAAGTGAACCGCAAAACAGATTTCACAACAGTATTTCCACAACTTTCTTTTTTGTGAATCTGTCAGAATGAAATGCAGCTTGCAAAGAAGCTGTTCATAATGAATGAGGCAATTAAAAACTATACTGAACTTCACATTAAACCTGCAGCCCATGTGCGAGTGCAGAAAAGTGTTGTTACTCAATTGTATTTATAAAGAAGCATGAAAGGCTCAGCAGCAAAAAAACATCCTACTTAATTTTAAAGGTAAGCAAGAGGGTGAAAAATGAATTATGAACGAAAAACTTTATAAGTGGGCCTCAGGGGAAAAAGTGACCCCTTTAAACTCCAAATACAGCACTTTTAAGATACAATTAATTTTGCCCTTTTTAGCTTGTAACAGTAAATCATGCTTCCCTAATCTATATGCAAGTGAAAAGCTGTGCATTTGCCAAGGCTTATTAGAAGTTGTGAAAACAATATCTTTGTTCACAGGACCTGAAGTGTGGGTTCAGACATGCAGCGATGCCAACAGGAAAATGAAGCAGGCGCTCTGGTCTCATGCAGAGGTTCCTGGGGTTACAGGAAACAGCCTGCCGTCTCTGCTGCTCACCCACATGTCCCGCTCTGTGCAGAACGTCTCCTGCTGTATGACAGATACTCCTCATCCTCTATCCACAGGGAGGGATGGTCAGAGAAACACATCACTGCTTCAGGAACTTTGTATTCAAAGAATCCTAATAAAAATGTTTCATTGTTTCTACAAAAATATTAAGAAGCACAACTGGTTTAAACATTGACATGACAATAATAAGAAATCTTGAGCAGTGAATCAGCATATTAGAATGATTTCTGAAGGATCATGTGACAATGAAGACTGGAGTAATGATGCTGAAAATTCAGCTTTGCATCACAGGAATAAATTACATTTTTAGTAAAATAGAAGCAGGTATTTTTACTGTAATTTTAATTAAATAAATTGGTAAGCCTTGGTAAGCAGACAAAACGTCTTTTAAAAACATTAAAAATCTATTTTATATTAATTTTTAAATGTTTATTTTTTACTGTATTTTTAATCAAATAAATGCAGCTTTGGTAAGCAAAAGAGACTCATTTCAAAAACATTTAAAAAATTTTAATGACCCCCAAAATTTTGAATGCCATAAACACATATTTACACAAAAATAAATATTTTATAAATTAATAAAATTATTATTTTATTACAAAGACAACTTCTAATGTTATAAACAGTTTTCCACAAAAAACATAATACAATTAAATTTTCATAACCATTTTCCATCCTTTTCTCAAAGCCATACAATTAAAGGTGCATTATGTCGTTTTTCGTCCGCTAGAAGTCACCTATTCAAAACAAAGGCGTAGCTTGATGACGCCAAGTTTGAGCACGGAATCTTGGGACATGTGGTCTTCACCTCACAGCTGGTGGAAAAGAATTGGGGTAGGACTCAGGCAGAAATCATGTTCATGGATGAGATTATTAACGTGACTGTAGTATGAAGCAGAGCAGGGCGAGTGATGTTGGAGTTGAACGATGCCGCTGGAGCGATTGATCAGAGATGAACGCGATACACACCTCAGCAGCGGAACTTTTATTATGCCACAGTCGCCACGTCCGGTCATGAGTATTAGGTAACACAGCTCTGTTTAGATACACTTGAATGTGTTGAAAATGATGTTATAACGTTACTCTGTGCGTTCACTCGGTGGCTGCTGTGAGACACTAGTTGCACACTGCAGTAAGATAGATCGATTTTAGACTATCATATTAAATGCTGGGTGGCTTGTGTTGATAAATGGCATGCAATTAATTTTAAAATGTATTGTATGATGAAGAAAATTCTGTATTACTGTTACTAAAAATAAAGCTGCGTCTGATTATGCTTATGTTAGCTACTTGACAGAATAGTTGCTGCGTCCCAATTCGCCTACTTATACTACGTCCTAAAAGTATGTACTGTTTTTGTAAAGAAAAAGTAAATACTTTTGAGTGTGTAGTAGAAGAGTATGCAAGTTTTGGGACATACTACCTCGTCATAACTGCGTCTTTAACGGACGTTCTGTTGCTTAGTTACTCAGCCTGTAACTGTTTAAACTACCCTGTCAATCATCTTGTCACAGTTAAAATCCTCCAAATTGAATTACATTTATTTTCCTACCGTTTCGGAGAGAAATGTAGTCGCACGTTGATCTGCCACTCATGGGTCTTTCATGCAGAGAACTCTCCTCATCTTTGCATAATGATGCATTTAAAAGTTAATGACCAAACACATCGTTATAAAAGTTCACAATGCTGTTGCAGATGAAATATAATGTGGATAACATTTAATAAATATCTTTTTGTCAGGTTAGACACTGCTTATTAATCATTCAAGCCCCTTTATCTTAACCGTCGTACCTCGCACGTCCGTCATGTTTGTAGTTTTTAAACACTTTTTATTAGTATTTGTAGTTTTAATCGAATCCTCGTCCACAGCGCAATGTGTTATGGGCAATATTAGCCGTTAGAAGTGTGCACGGATCTGTACTTCGAATTCTAACTGGAAAAAGTACACCATCCGGGTATCTTTGGAATACTCATTTCAACATACTACGATTTGGGACATACTAATTCTTTTTTCGAATACTATTTAGGACGCATAGTATGCGAATTGGGACGCAGCAAGTGTTTTTCTCTGAGGCATGGTAAAATATGGCACTCGCAAAAAAATCAAGAAAATTAGATTTAAACAATAAGACTAAACGTGTTGAGCTATATAACAATCATTAGTTTTCTGTCTATAAATATATAAAACAGTTGTTCCCTTGTCTAATAAAACATGTAATATATTAAAGTGTCTATGGTGTTTCCATGGTTTCATCAAAATAAAACCGGAAACTGAGGTTAACGCAGTTATGACGCCATTGACAGGCGACTCCCGGACACATCCTTGGTTAAAATAGCAATTTTCTCACGATTTACAAATAGTAGGAAACATTAGGAATATTGTAAGTACTTAACTGAACAAAATATATAACACTGGCCTTTTTTTGGGGGGGGATATTTTACGCAGAAATCTTACATATTGCAGCTTTAATTAGTTTTTATTTGTGCTGTGAATTTAAGACGTTACGTAAACACCCGCTATCACATGTGAACACTGCTGTGCTAAGCAAATGTTTTGTGATAGGATTCCTGTCACTAAGAACATCACTATGTATGCATTCTATCATGTTCTAGAACTAATTTGAACTTTAGTCTCAAACTGATGACGATAGACTCAAGAGCAATCTGAGCAATATCTGGCATGATTCTTTGGGGTCAAATGGGTCAAGACTCATTAAAAGTGCTATAAGCTGCTTTGAAGAAGCATCCGCGAAAAGGCAAGTCGTGAATCACAGTCACTGACCTCCACATCCATTTCCCACGCATCAGATGCTCAGTTCCAAAACCTAGTGAGTGACCTATGTAGACAGCATTGTAGTAGCAGCAAAATCATATGATGCATGTATACACACATACATCACTTATTTAAATAAATGCGCAGTAGAGGATGACTGCCTTGCTCGGATAGGCGAAAGCGGCAGAACATTCCATCACCACATTTTTTCCTCGTCAGCAAATGTTTGTGTGGCAGAGAAATGCAAGGGGAGTTCAGGCCTGTGGCAGGGTTGGGTCATTTAAAGACTTTTAATCAAGCGTCTACTGTAAAATCTGACATGATTTGATACTGAAAGTATAAAAGGGGGGAAAAAAACTGCTGACGCAAGCTCTGAAGAGACACATTTTAAAATGGCCTGACATGTCTGACGAAAATATACTCAACAAGGCTGATGTATTCTGCTCAGCAACTGTGGCTGAAAACAAACAATAAAACGGCACAATTCTACTCTTTCTGGTTATCTGAAGGAATAGTTCACTAAATGTTTTGTCATTATTTACTCACCCTTGGAAGAATGAAGTAGCAGCAAAGGAACAACATAAGGGTGAATAAATAATGACAGAATAAATGACCTTGAAAACAACTGCTGGCTCAAGTAGGAAATGAAATTAGACAATAAATCGCCTCATATGAAGTGTTAATGTGAGGACGCAGGGCTCCTTGGCAACCCATTTCAATAATAGTGCATGATCATGGCAGCTTAGTAGCACCGCCTGCCACAACACCCGCTGCCATACTGTCGGATCAGATGCCAGAATTCATGTACAACATTCTGTCCTTGCAAAAACATCAATTAAAAGTTGAAGGATGAGATAATTGTATATAAAAAATCACGTCACAAAGACAGCAAAATGATCATATTTCATAATATCTAAAAGATATACCTACTATCTACAGAGAAGAATCATTTCTAATCACTAATTGTGTGCTTACTATGTTTCTGGACATTGCGACATGGTAATATTGTGGTTTTCTTTGTGGAATACTATCTAAATGTCACCGATTTGACAATCACAAGGAGTCAATCTGAAACACAAGTTGCATATACAACATCAAGACAACTGTGTATTAAAAACACTTTAATCAGCAGTGCAAATATTGGAATATAATACCCAAATATTAACACAGAGAACAGTGATACATTACAGTCAGAAAGGGAATGTTGAAAATAGCGTTTTGGAATAACCTCTGGCAATGATCAGAGTCTCTTTGAAGTTAAAGTCGCGGCCTAAAAAAATAATCCCATAAAAATGGAGCTTCATATACTGGGGCATAAAAACCACTTCAGTATTTGGCTATAGAGAAAAACAACTGTATCCCAGCACTGAAACCGAGACGTAGGGAAGCTGGAGTCCTTAATAGACTGTGAACAGCACGGTGGTAAATGGAGATGGTATAACGCAAATGGTCATATAAAAACGGTCCTCCTAAATGAATCCAACTCGCCATATAAAGAGCTTTATTGCATCAACGGCTCTGGTACATAGTGAGCTGTCTACTGCCTACATAGGCATCTTAACTGAAATCAACAAACAGCACTGCTCATGCGAGGACATATTAGACGTGACTCACAACTTATTTCAATAGGATTGGGCATCTTGTGATAAGATAACAGCAGCACAATACTCTAACCAGCATAAACACACACAACACTCACAAATATTGGGCAAAATAGTACATTTTAAATTATTTGTAATCAATATTTTTTAGTACTGTATTAATTATATTAATAATTAATGTGGAATGGATTCCCAATACATGCAAGAATGCAGATGCTACCTTGCCAAATTGGAGAAAAAAAATATATCTTAGAAGGAGGCATAATTAAGTCTACTTTTTGGAACAGTGTTCGTGTCATGAGTGCCAGTGAGTCACTCTGAAAAATGCATTTTCATAAGTAGACCCTTTACAAATAAATCAGCAAATCAGAATTACCCTACATTTTCTCACCCCCTGACGACTTTGAAATTATAGCAGCGCTCCCTCGTCTAATGTCTCCAGAGCTTTAAATAAATTCATTGTGGTCTTAGAGATTTTAATATAGGTCAGGGAATTGCAGCGGGAGCTGCGTTCATTTTACAGTGTTTAAAAACCCACCGCTCTGCCCTAAAGATGGAAATGTTCTTGTGGTTGCCAGTTAACTGTTTCATGCTAAAAAGCACTTTCGCTACTACAGATAAAAAAGTATGAAAATAATCAGAGTAACGATAATAATAATAATAATAATAATAATAATAATAATAATAATACAAAAGAACTGTTACATCCTACCTAATAAAGATTTTAAAATCATAAACTATTTATTGGAAGAAAACAGTAGTAATTTTTTACACAAATGACGACAATTTGATTCTGATTTTAAGGTTCAGGCTTCATTTCCATCACAAACACATAAAAACAGTTTTATCAAAAGTTGGTGTACAAAAAGTAGTGTAAAAAAGGACACAAGTGTGTCAGTGAAGAGCATACTTGATATAATATATGCATGATTTGTAAAGACAAAACAAAAATCAAGGTCACTTGTGCACTGAATATTTTCATTGTGCATCATTTGCAATCAAGCTAAATTTGTTAAAGACCAAAAATGAAAATAAAACCTGTATCAAACCTGTATAAAATTCTTTGTTCTGCTTAACATGAAGATATTTTAAAGAATGTTTGTAACCACGCAGATCTGGGGTAACACTGATTCCCATAGTATTATTTTTTTCCTTCTATGGAAGTCACTGGAGCCCCAGATCTGCTTGGTTACAATGTTTAATGAGCATTAGGATAACCATAATTATCCATAAAGTCATGCAGAGCCAAAGCACAATCAAAACAATGTTCTTCCACAAAATGCATGTAGTTTTTTTTTTTTCAACCGGTAGAGAGCCAAAAGTTACATAGTGTACCTTTAAATTATTAAATGAAATTATTATTTTCACACTTTTTGCATGATTTAAAAGGATAGTTCCAGCTACGTCACGTGTGACCATTCCAAGCATTTGTGGTTAAAAAGTATAAAAATTAAAGTATAAAGACCCTTATTCCTCAGCTGGGATCGTGTAGAGCCCTTTGAAGCTGCAATGAAACTGCTATTTGGACCTTCCACCTGGTGAACCCCACTGAAGTCCACTATATGGAGAAAAACCCTGGAATGTTTTCCTCAAAAACTTTTTTTATTTTTTTTTGACTGAAGAAAGAAAGACAAACCTCTTGGATGACATGGGTGTGAGTATCAGGAAATTTTCTGAAGTGAACAAATCCTGTAAGAGATATCCAGTTTAGATGGAAAGGATCTCGTTACTGACGTTACTGTAGCTTTACCCATTAATATATATGGTACTTCCTTGAAAATAAATCCCAGCACAGAGCTACAACAACCAAAACCCTTCACAATAGATAATGCTGTTAGAGAGCTACATATGCTACAATTCACTATGTACAGGGAGTGCAGAATTATTAGGCAAGTTGATTTTCTGATCATATTTTTTTTCCAAGCACATTTTACCAATTCCAATCCACATCAATCTTAATAACTACTATTAATATTGTTTTTAATCATTTATAAGTGATATATAATTGTTCATGAAGGCTGGAAATGAAAAATGCCCTATATTCAGGTGTGCAGAATTTCTTTATAGGCCTTATAGACAGACAGCTTGAGAGTGACTCCTGAAGGACCAGCACCACATCCTCTTGTACCACTGTTTGAAGAATTTATCTTCCAGAATCTGGCAGTAAGGTGTGGGAGTTCACTTTTAGTCCATCTCTTATCCTGAAATGTCCATCTTGCAGGGATGGACTAAATGATCTTCCAAAACTCACTGCTAGATTCTGGAAGATAAATTCTTCAAACAGTGGTACAAGAGGATGTGGTGCTGGTCCTTCACTCTCAAGCTGTCTGTCTATAAGGCCTATAAAAACCCAGTCTTCATGTATTTTATAACACTTCAGCTTGTGATTCTTATTAAGAGCGGGTCATTTTTTAGGATTCTTCACCTAACCTAAGTCTCTGAGATCCTGACACCTCACACTTCTGAAGACTCCAGGTAGGTTTCAGTACTGGGAAATGGTGGCGCTGGAGACTAAAGGGTTCCTGATGGTTTCACACTTAATTCTTCACCTTAATTCTTAATTATTTTGCAGTTAACGTGTCTTTTCTTCTCCAGCTGTTTTTGTATGACCCCGCTGACCCAATGAGCATTTCACTGTCCAATGGTCATGCTTTAACTTTGCAATTTCTAGTATTACATTAGTATTGCGTCCTTCTCATGAGTATTTAATTATTTTTTACTTTTATGTCTGAGTTAAATCTCTTTTTTGGCTCATTTTATCTGTAACAGAAAACCTGCCTAATAATTCTGCACACCTGAATATAGGGCATTCTTCATTTCCAGCCTTCATGAACAATTATATATCACTTATAAATGATTAAAAACAATATTAATAGTAGTTATTAAGATTGATGTGGATTGGAATTGGTAAAATGTGCTTGGAAAAAAAATGTGATCAGAAAATCAACTTGCCTAATAATTCTGCACTCCCTGTATTAAGCATATACTATAACATGCTGGCTATGAAACTGAGACAAAAGAGTCTGCTATATTATTCAAAAACAAATTGAGATGTAGCATAATAAACATTGCTGTGAAAAAAAAATTCAAAATGACTTCTGTAATGCACGTACAGTATACAATGTTTGACACTGTTAGTAGATAATAGATAACTAGTGAGAGTATAAAAGTGTGTGTGTGTGTTAATTTATAGTTGAAGAAACAATCGCATGTACTGTATCTCCACAGCACAGCAACTAAAAAAGCAGATGGATGATTCAACATGCAAGGACCCTAAAATGTCGAGAAGACACACTGAACACCGAAGTAAACATCTTAAACAACAAACAGATCAGACAAACACTGTCAGCTGCCAGTGGTGTCGTCAGTCACATATATCAAGAGCTGAAGGGTGTACGTTCATGTTAGGCTGCTTAGATAAACAAGAAAAAACATCCATCGTTGGCCATCATGTCTTTAAGAGCTGTCTGATTCTGTGCATATTATTCACTGTCGGGAAAGTGAATGCTGCTGTCAGTCAAATCAAATAAAAACAGAATTTTCCTCCTTTTTTCTCAATTTTGTGTGTATTTGTGTATGGTCCTGTTAATATTACTGTATTTTTGAGCCTCACAAGAATTTCAATGCCCAGTTTTCCCCAGCGTTAACTGTGCAAATGACAAATAAATGTCTCTTGACTTTTGAATTTATGCATGTGTTTATATTGTATGTGTTTAATGGACTAAATCCTGCTGAATTTTGGAGTTGATCAGACTACACATATGTTTACTTTCTGTCACTTGACAACTTATTGGCCATGAAAGTGCATTTTGCATTATTTTAATTAATAATTATTTCTTGGTTATTTAGCCTTTTTTTCCCTTTTCACATGATAAACAGCAAAGATCACTCTCTGACTTACTTGCAGTGTAATGCACAAGATGAACCTACATGTGTCGCAAAAACGTTAAGAGACATTGTGTTTTTCTTTTCATATTTTTTATTTTGGTGGCTTTATGTAAAGAAATGTGTGTAACCACAGGAAGTTCTGGAGGGAAAAAAGATTGAATCACATGTCTCGGGGCAGATTACAGTTCTCACAATTCAACTTAAACAAAACCTAATGTGGCAATTCCTAATAAAGTTAAAGGCCTTTATTTTATTTACTCGTCAAAGGCAGTTTTTACTCGCATGTGTCATGATCAACGTCTGTTCCTGTCACATCCCGGACTACATTTCCCATGATCCTCCATTGCTTATCACCTGCACTCACTTCACAATCACTCCACACTAATCACCACACCCAGCTGCACATCATTACCAGGACTATAAAGGACTCACACTCACACCACCAGTTTGCGAAGTCTTGATTACTCTGTGTGTCAATTCTAAGCGTTTCCCTGTGATTATCCTGTTTCCCTGTCTGTTCCTGTTCCTGCCTTTGACCCTTGCCTTGCCATCCTGTTCTGTGAATGATATCTGCCAGCCCTGATCTTCTGCCTGTATCTTGACCACGATTCTGCCTGTCCCTCGCTGTTCCTGTTTGCTCCTGATTGACCCTGCCTGTATGACTACGCTCACTTCTAATAAAACGCTGCATTTGGATCCCCTACCTGAGTCCCGCCTTCGTTACAGAAGACTTCGCCATACCCAGATCCAGCAGCTTCGGTGAGCATGTCCAGCCTCAGCATGGACCCAGCATGGTGTCTCGTCAGCCTGCGTCAAGGTAACAGTACTCTCGAGGCACATATCCAGAAATTTTTGGGGATTGCTAATTTATCTGATCTGCCGGACCACGCCCTCATTGACTTCTTTACCTATGGATTAAACGAACCATTAAAGAACTGCTTACTTACCAATGGTCCCCGAGGGTCGCTCATGGAATTTCTGGACTTTGCCCTGTTCACTGTCGGTTCACTTTTTACTGTGGGTATCGCAGAGGAATGCGACACCACAGTGAATCACGTCATGGCGGCCGCTAAAGAGAACACTCACAAAATGGCGGCCACCACAACAACATCACATCACGTCTCCGCTGATCGCCCAGAGCAACGTCACGTCTCCGCTGATCGCCCAGAGCAACGTCACGTCTCCGCTGATCGCCCAGAGCAACGTCACGTCTCCGCTGATCGCCCAGAGCAACGTCACGTCTCCGCTGATCGCCCAGAGCAACGTCACGTCTCCGCTGATCGCCCAGAGCAACGTCACGTCTCCGCTGATCGCCCAGAGCAACGTCACGTCTCCGCTGATCGCCCAGAGCAACGTCACGTCTCCGCTGATCGCCCAGAGCCCGTTCCAGCCAGTGTATCCGTTCCCGAGCCCGCTCCAGCCAGTGAGTCCACTCCAGTCCAGCATGCTTTCCCTGTCAGTCCTGTGATGGCCAAGAGGGCTGTCTTCACTTTTTATGTCTTGGCTGTCATGCGTGCGTGGAGGATGTACTCGAGCTCTATGGACTTGGGAGCAGTCTGCCAGCCCGAGCCCGCTGTTGTCCCAGAGCGGCCCGCTGTTGTCCCAGAGCGGCCCGCTGTTGTCCCAGAGCGGCCCGCTGTTGTCCCAGAGCGGCCCGCTGTTGTCCCAGAGCGGCCCGCTGTTGTCCCAGAACGGCCTGCTGCCGTCTCAGAGCAGCCGTTTGCCCCGCTGGCCGCTTCGCTCTCAAGTTCGCCGCTTGCAACGCACTCAAGTTCGCCGCTTGCAACGCACTCAAGTTCGCCGCTTGCAACGCACTCAAGTTCGCCGCTTGCAACGCACTCAAGTTCGCCGCTTGCAACGCACTCAAGTTCGCCGCTTGCAACGCACTCAAGTTCGCCGCTTGCAACGCACTCAAGTTCGCCGCTTGCAACGCACTCAAGTTCGCCGCTTGCAACGCACTCAAGTTCGCCGCTTGCAACGCACTCAAGTTCGCCGCTTGCAACGCACTCAAGTTCGCCGCTTGCAACGCACCTCAGCTCTCTGGATGCGATGGACAAGATGGCTGTTTCGCCAGTGCCTACGGGCAAGATGGCCGCCCCTTTGGTGTCAAGGAACATAGGGGGTGTTCCAGCCATCGAGTCCGCTCCAGAACCTGTGCTACTTGCCCTGCCAGCGCCCCACGAGCTCCTTGTCCACGAATCGACCATGGCCACCGTTGATTTCCCCAAGAACTTTTTGGGGGGGGCCATATACCAGAGGGTGGGGAGCTTGTGGGTGGGGACCCTGCACGGCCGCAACCATCAGCGTGCTCCGAACTGCTAGGGCCGCCCATGGACTATAAACCCCTATGGCCATTAATGGACTGTAGGCCACTAAGGCCATGTATGGACTCCGACCTACCGTGGCTGCTCAAGCCGCCTGACCTGCCGTGGCTGCCTATGCCGCCTGACCTGCCGTGGTTGCCTGAACCACCCAATCTACCGTGGCCGCCCAGGCCACCTGACCTGCCGTGGCCGCCCGAGCCACCTGACCCACCGTGGCTGCCCGAGTTCCAGGGGCTGCATTGGAGATCCCGTTCCTGGCTGCTACTAGATCTCCAATGCACCCACCCCCCTCCCTAGCTGTTCCTTCACGTCGCGAGGACGCGCCTTCCGGGAGGGGGGCGTTATGTCATGATCAACGTCTGTTCCTGTCACATCCCGGACTACATTTCCCATGATCCTCCATTGCTTATCACCTGCACTCACTTCACAATCACTCCACACTAATCACCACACCCAGCTGCACATCATTACCAGGACTATAAAGGACTCACACTCACACCACCAGTTTGCGAAGTCTTGATTACTCTGTGTGTCAATTCTAAGCGTTTCCCTGTGATTATCCTGTTTCCCTGTCTGTTCCTGTTCCTGCCTTTGACCCTTGCCTTGCCATCCTGTTCTGTGAATGATATCTGCCAGCCCTGATCTTCTGCCTGTATCTTGACCACGATTCTGCCTGTCCCTCGCTGTTCCTGTTTGCTCCTGATTGACCCTGCCTGTATGACTACGCTCACTTCTAATAAAACGCTGCATTTGGATCCCCTACCTGAGTCCCGCCTTCGTTACAGCATGTGTCACTTGCAGAGTGTGAATTGTGGACTCCTAGTGCGCAAGACCAAAATCAGCTCCCGATGATTGCAAGTGCCTCCTGCAATCTGAAAAACACACTCAGAATAATTCACAGACCCATCCCCTTTATGCTAATGAACCCTCTCTTGCGAAATCAAAATCACCCTCAGGAAAGGAAGCTGCAGGGGGTCAAACAGTAATCGTCTGAGCTCTCCCCACATCTCTGCGATTTTATCTCAGAATTCCAAAATATTCCCAATGTCAATCAGGATATCTGTGCGGCACTGTAGGTCATTCTGCCCTGATTAGAACATTGTGCCTTTGGAGAGGACTGAATATCACTTTATGGCTTATGTTGTCCATAAGAAGAATGTCTTCTGCATATACAACTAATCAAGTGTGGGCTGTTGATGTCAGTGCCCTCTTTGGCAAGGTTAAGAAGTTTGATTTGTGCTCACATTACACATGAGAACAGCGTGGTGCTGATTGCTGCTGTCAATGTCACATCTGTGATTTGTCTTACATCAATTTTGCTTTTGACAACAGCGGCAGGTCTGGAAGGAACAAAAACAATGAGTAAGGATCAAAGAAAATATCTAAAAAGGTAAAGTTTAGGTATATACTCCCTTGTGTATTTAAACCTCAGTGTTTCTTGTGTTCCTTGTCAAGTATTGTCCTTCTTAGATGTACTGTTTGGTGAGCTCATTCTGTTCCTGGCTCTTTGTTCTCCGTGTTTGATTTTTTTTTTTTTATTATTCTGTTAATAAAATTCAGTGCATTTGGATCTGAGTTTCCCCCTATGTTACACAAGTCAGTTTATCTGTCACAACAGTATAATGTAAAGTACGAAACATTCATAATTATTTTTTAAAAAATTAATTAATATAATTAATTATAATAATTACAATATATTTTATATAATAATAATAATAATTATAAATTATGCAATTATAAAAAATATTCATAATGTCGAAAGTAATGCAAATATAAATATAGGAAAAAATAGCATGCACAATGAAATTTCTAATTAAATATGCAACATCCAAAATAATATACCATATCATTATTATAATATAAATTTGACTTTAGACTTTAAATTCAGAAATTTTTAATTCTGTCCATTGCATACGTCTCTGTTATGAAAATAATGGTGCAAGTCATTAGCTGACATTTTTGTGTAAAATTAAAGGGAACCTATTATGCCCCTTTTCACAAGAAGTAATATAAGTCTCTGGTGTCCCCAGAATGTGTCTGTGAAGTTTCAGCTCAAAATACCCCACAGATCATTTATTATAGCTTGTCAAACTTGCCCCTATGTGGGTGTGAGCAAAAACATGCCGTTTTTGTGTGTGTCCCTTTAAATGCAAATGAGCTGCTGCTCCTGGCCCCTTTCCAGAAGAGGGCGGAGCTTTAACAGCTTGCACTTCAGTTGCTCAACAACAACAAAACTAGAGAATCTCACGCAGCCAAAATGACGACTGTCAGTAACTGTGTTCAGCCTTAATTCAAACCAGAGTCGGACACTGATGGAGCGACTCAGAATGAAGTTACAACTTACAACATTTCTGAATGGTTAATGGATACATTTTTTTTGGAGTTGATTCAACTTATTGACTAGCATGTGCTGTCATGTTCATCTTTTATGCATATCCAGTGTTGAATTGACCCTCGTTTGTGAAGCAGCCCGGCGTAAAATGACGCCATGGCAACAACACTCTACACAACAACTTTTCTCTTCCCTAAAGCAGCCCAACATGGCCTCACCCCTTTGTTGTGTGTTCCCGGGAGCAGGGTTTATGTAAATTTTGGGGTTAGTGATGTCACCAGCCCGGGAACAAGCTCGTTGCAGTCCCTACCAGCTGTTTGTTGTAGTCCTTAAAAGTGATTTCTGTAAAAGAAAATATCTCCCTTTGCATTGAACTTCGAGCATCATAACTTTGCAGATGTTGTTTGTGCTCAAACAGCAACATTACACACTAACTAAAGTTAAAAAAAGGACCCCTTTAACAATCATATCCAAAGTTTTCTTTTCATAAGTAAAAGGTTCTCAGAGACATTAATATCCATTTCCATTCTTAAAACGCCATTCAGCCAGACAATATGACATGATCCTGTTTTAGACAGCATCACACCTGTTCACTGAGTCCAACTTATTCCAGTATCCATTAATATCATGACAGTTCTCGCCGAAAGCAATTAAACCCTTTATGTGACAGCTCAGTCTCTTCATCATAAAAAGGACGCTTCCTGCTTCAGCAGCAAATCATTGGAGTCTACTTCATTCAGTGTGCAGGAATCATACAAGAATACAAAAATAAATGAAGCTATAATATGATTTGTCTCAAAACAGACCTGGAGGGTGAACCTTCTTTGCATTACAAGGTCAGCTGTATATTTGCAGGATTTTAAGTGACACTATAGCTACAGGAGGTCAAGATGATTCCGGTGACTGCAATGTGACGACTGCGTAATGAGAGCAGGGCCCGGGGCCTCGGTGGAAGGGTTTAGCTCTTACTGCCCGAGCCCATTTTGAAACATAAACATTGGTAAGTCTAATTAGAGGAAGCCTTATCTGCCGCCCAGAGCGCATACGCATTACTGCAACCTCAAAGAGAACTACAGCTCGTTTTTCATGAGAAGACTGATGGCAGGGCAACATTTTTAATGAGCTGCTCAGCCTGTAATGCATTTAATAAACAATCCAAGCGATGAAGGATTCAATTTAGCCGTGTTCCTGTTACGGTTTAACAAGGGCATGCAAACATAAGCCATTAAACTGCTGATGAAAACCCAAACCTTAACAATAAAAGTGCTCTATATTGGATGCAGACTGGTTCAAAACTATGTGCTCATAGCCTTAATAGTGTCGGATAGCATTGTCATTTCAGTATTAGGGTCATTACCCAGGTTTCCATCAACATATTTTTATGAAAATTATGGGATAATGCATAAAAAATGCTGGATGGAAATATCAAGATAACAAGGAATGCGATGGAAAAGCATTTATCAAATACATTTTTCAAAAAAAAAACAACACAAAAAAAACACAGTTGTAAAAGTTGTAAAAAACAAATGTATTTAATTACAAGCTAAAACTTGTGAGCTGTTAAAATGGAAATGTTGTATCTAAAGTCACCCTATCTGTTGTCTAAATGCATGTTGTTGAACTTATAGCAAACAATTCAACCATGCATGTTTCATGTTTCAACAGTCACTTAGATATTTATGGAAATTTCTACAAAAACAACAAACTTTCACTATTAACAGCTAATGGAATATAAAGCAATGAGAGCGTAAAAACATTCTGACAAGCTTCAAATATGTATCAAAGAAAAATATAAGAGTCTAGATAAAAGATTTTTGCTTCAAAAGTGATACACACAGTATGCACACGAAATATGCATCTTTCTTCATTCTTTCTCTTGGATTAATGCTGCCCAAACTCAGTCAGTCAGTCAGAATGGGTTACAGGGCTGACCAACAAAAATATCACATCCAGAATGTCAAATGAACATCTCATAAGAAATATGTTCGGTTATAATCTCTTTTATGACAAATATGATCAGTGTTAATTAGTAAGTAGGCTGAAATCTGTACTGTGCATTCAAAAACGTACTATTTTGTGCATAATGTGATTTCCTGGGGTCACAGTCTCTCAACACAGATTTTGTCAATTTTCTTTATTTCCATGAGCTACCAATTACATTTGTTTGTGGCGTCAAACTCAGTGTGTGTGTATCTGCACAACGACCCACAAGAGGCATATACAGATTCAGTTAGATGAGTCAAACCTGGCTTTTGACATTCTGAAAACACAGCTGCAGTGGAAATTAATTTCAGAGGGAATATACAGACTGATTGAAAGAAATTTCAAATGGTCAAATCTCAGTATACAATGTTTTATCATAAAATCCAGCTCTTTCAGGCGGAAAAACAACTGCCGATCATGTGTTAACATTTCAAAACATAATAAAAGATGTTTTGGTGAGGGTTAGTTCACCCAAAAATGAAAATTCTGTCATAAATTACTCACCCTCATGTCGTTCCACACCTGTAAGACCTTTGTTTATCTTCGTAACACAAATTAAGGTATTTTTTTTATAAAATCCAATGGCTCAGTGAGGCCTGCATTGCCAGCAAGACAATTAACACTTTCAATTCCCAGAAAGCTACTAAAGACATATTTAAAACAGTTCATGTGACTACAGTATTTCAACCTTTATGTTATTAAGTGATGGGAATACTTTTTGTGTGCCAAAAAACAAAATAACGACTTTATGACAAAATCTAGTGATGGGCGATTTCAATACACTGCTTCATGAAACTTCGAAGCTTTACACATTTTTTGTTTCGAATCAGTGGTTCAGAGCATGTATCAATCTGCCAAAGTTGCCAATCACTGAAATCACCAATCACTTGATATTGTCATAACATCGTTATTTTGGTTTCTTGGTTAATTATCTTGCTGGGAATGCAGGCCTCACTGAGCCATTTTTATGAAAAATGAAAAATATCTTAATTTGTGTTCCGAAGATGAACGAAGGTCTTACGGGTGAGGAACAACATGAGGGTGACTAATTAATGAGAGAATTTTAATTTTTGGGTGAACTAACCCTTTAACTTCAATGAAGGATAACCTCAGACTAGACAGGAAATTTTGAGTTTTGAATCCTACAATATGTTTTTATAGTACAAAGGACAAAGGCTTTAAAAAAAACAAAACAACAACAACAACAAAAAAAAAACTAAGAAATTGTGACAAATGTAGGCCTATGGGTAAACCCTACGTTCAGAAAGTGTCAGGAAACTTTTTACAATCTCAAGTAAGTGCATTTCTATTAACGTGAGTGATTTAGGGTGCGTTCACACTTGTAGTTCGGTTCGTTTGGTTCATTTGGTCTGGACCAAAGAAGAAAAAAAAAAACATTTAGTCCTGGTCCGTTTAGCATTCAGGGTTGCGTTTCCCAAAGCGAACTATGGTTGCAAGTTCCGTTGTTCAATGGGACTTACGACCATGGTTAACCAACAATGCTTTCGGGAAACGCACCCCAGATTGGCAATTTTATCACCGAACCAAAAGATACCAAACCTAAAGACATAGGGATGCATTCACAACCTGATTGGTCGGATTTTATGACGCATTGCCTATTTTGAGACGGAACTTACCGAACATCCAAAACAATGCTGTTTGCTGAGGTAAATGCGCTCGTTGTGTGTGTGTAGCGGGGCGTAGCCTGCATGTGATGGTATTTTGGCCAGCTGGGAACTCGTGAAGAGCTTATAAAATGTGTAATGTAGTCAAAACAGCGGCGGGAATCCCTCCGTCACACACACAAACGATGTGCTGGGTGGAGATGCGTCTGATGCCTGTGATGGGCAAACTCGCGACGATAACAAGAAAAAACCGACATGCGTGAGGATTGTCCTTTTTAGGGTCTCTACTTCCTGTTTTTGGTTCGTTTACATGTCTTTGGTCCGTGTTGCGTTCATATATCATACGAACTGCAGTTCGTTTGGAAGCGGACCGAGACCCATCTTTTCAGCGGTCTCGGTCCGCTTGTTTGGTGCGCACCATGGTTCGGATGGCAGCGTTCAAATGTTCAAATGAACCGCACTAACAGAGCAATTGCACCAGGGTTCGTTTTAATCGAACCAAACATGACAAGTGTGAACGCACCCTTATTGTGTCCAAGAGTTCATGATTAAAATGATGCAAATAAAGTCTAGCCCTCAAAGTCACTTCACAAAAACAGACAACAAACCACTGTGTCGTATCTGACCTTTTGGTGCTGAACATGTTGGCAGGATGCTTGTCTCTGACTCAGAGGTTTCCTTCTGGGACAAACCTAAAAAAGCAACCAGAGACAGAAAAGACATTAAGAGCAGGAGAAGGTGACCTGAGCCCAAAACATTCCAAAATAAAAACAAAACAACACAAAACCACATTCAGAACAGACTCGAACTTTACAGAAGCTTTACAGTTGCTAAATTAGAAAAAGTCTGTGCTTAGGATCATTGTTTCACCTCACAACAGAAAAATACCACATATAAAGTTGAATACAAAATTATTGCTTTGGACAAATTTACAGATTTGAAAAGTGACCAGAGGATTAAGAACAAACTGGCTGATTAATGTCTGACTGAAGTACATTGAGCTTAATGATCTCAAACGCTCTCATTAAAGGCTTAGTTTAATAGCTTCTCTAAGCTGATGAATAATTCATTATCACACTGGTTGAATGTTGTGAGATGTTTGGCAAGTGTAAGCTGTACTCGATCTAAAGACAGAAGGAAAAGTTTGCAGTCTTCTTCATTTTTTAATTGGGGTAAATTAAAGTGTTGTCAACACTGACAGCCATTATGGATGGAATACTTGATGAATACTGTGCAGTATATTGTATAATGCCTATTTTTTAAACAGTATGTGAAATAGTATGCAGTATGTAAATATAAATACACATTATTATAACATGATGATTCTTCGTGTATAGTTAAAAAGTGATGCTGGCTGAATTCAGAATAGTTTATTACTCTTACTACTTCTGCCATATATTTATATGACAGAAATAGTAGTTTGCTAGTACACTATTCTGAATTCAACCACTAATAGTACTCCCTGTTCTTTGCTACACTGATAATAGGTCAATTTGAGAGCAGTGTATTGTGGGACAGATTATATATACAACAGAAACAGTAGGAGTAGTATGCTATGCTAATCAAAACATTGCCTAAAGCCACATTTTTACTATCTCTGACAAATGACAAGCCAGAAGTAATTAATTTCCAATGTAGAGTAGTATGGGAGCTGTGTGGATTTTCGTTCATATGCGTATTTACTTTAGATGAGTTGAAATATTTGAACTTTGGATAATGGAAAAGGCAGCTAAAATCTCTTTCTCTAGCAAACTGAAAACAAACAAGTAGCTTTCTCAATGTTTCCCATCGGTCACCGTGATTTTGTCAAGTAATACAGTATTTTGTTGATCCTGGAACAACATTCCTATCCGAACTTATCCCTAAAATCAGAGGGAAATGATAGCCTAGTTGAACAACACTGTTGTAGAAGCACCTAACCCAGGTTTTAAGCCTAAACTTGACATAAATGGTAAATTTGTCCCTCAAATCTGATTGGTTGATTGGAATGTTGTCCCAGGAACATGTTGTACTTAGTGAAATCAGGTTCACTATTTCCCATCATCTCTAGGCATTTTTAAGAAAAAAGAAAAAAAAAAAACATGCTGGTTTAAAATTCCAAACATTCTTTTGAAGAGGTTTTTATATGGATTTCTGTGGATAAAAGTGGCTTGTACATCTAAAGGGCATACGAAAAGCAGAATCTTTTAATACACCTGAAAAGATGATACAAGGGAGTACATGCATAAGTGATGTAGCCTGCAGGCTATAGGTACTCTTTAACACAAAGGTTACGGCTGTGACGGTAAAGGTCATCATTCATGCGCAGGACCTTAAACACAGAAATGTGTCATAATACGAGGGAGTGACTGCTCTGCTCCAACATGACAAAAACAGCTTTAAAGGTAGGGTAGGTATTTTTTCATAAACACTTTTTGTTATTCTGGTTGAAACTCTGCTAACATCCTGTCATAGCTAATTACAAGATGGCAACCCGTGACGTTCTACCCGGAGCTGTTCACATCCTTAGACTCGGATTTATGCGTTTCTCTGTCAACACTATCAACGCCAAAATGAATCTGCAGCAGTCAGGTGGTACAAGTCCAAGCTCTGTATGTTGTTTATGTTCATTATTATTGTAATGTTATGTTCTTTGAGGTAATTTAACGCCTTCTCTCGTGATGTTTTGCAGAATCTGCTCTGGCTGTGAGCGTTCGTGTTTTGAAGGAGGCGTGGCTTTGGAGACGCTCTGAAGGAAGGGCAGAATCTTATGCTTTCAAAGCTAGCTTGCTATTGTTATCCTCTTCGAAATTGCCTACCCTACCTTTAAAAACACATTTGTGGCTCTGACAGAGAAAGAAAAACAGAGAATATGAGGAAGATATTAAAAAAATAATAAAACAAGGTAGGCTATTACCTAGTACATAGCATCAATGTGTTCAAAGATCTTTTTGGTTGGTGGAAAAGTTCAATAACATTTTTTTTGTAGCTAAGACTTTAGGGTATATGTGCCTATACACAAATAACCCTACCCTTAGAAATATTCACTTGGAAGAGTTGGTAAGTGCAAAAGTTAATGTTCTGGGAGCAGACAGAGAAAAAGTACATGAATTTGCTCTTTGGCTTCTGGAGACCTGCTCATCTCTAACACCTCAAAGCAAGTTTTCGTGAGTCATGAGAGCAACTGCATATTTTCCTTCTAGAAAGCATTGGATGTACAATCCTCCTGAGGTCAAAGGTCATGTGTCGTGACATGTCATACCAGTATATTCCTGAAGATGACCTGAACATCATCTCAGAGTGTTCACTAACAAAGACCAATTCAGCAATGTAAAATGCAAAAATCAACAGAAATTCATTGATACACAAATTGGAGCTTAAAGGTGCCGTAGAACGTCTTTTTAAAAGATGTAATATAAGTCTAAGGTGTCTCCTGAATGTGTCTGTGAAGTTTCAGCATAAAATACCCCATAGTTTTTTTTTATTAATTTTTTTAACTACCTATTTTGGGGCATCATGAACTATGCACCGATTCAGGCTGCGGCCCCTTTAAATCTCCCACTCCCTGCCCCCCGAGCTCTCGACTATAAGTGCAGTTATACAGTGCATAAAAAAAGTTCACACAGCTAATATAACCCTCAAATGGATCTCAAGATGTTCATCTTTCATGCTGCATGCATGTATCGATTCCTGTGAGTATAGTATTTATTTGGATGTTTACATTTGATTCTGAATGAGTTTGAGGCTATATGCTCTGTGGCTAACAGGCTAATGTCTTTTCCATGTACTGAACTCTTGTTATTCAACTATGCCAAGGTAAATTCAATTTTTGATTCTAGGGCACCTTTAATTTATGGAGAAAAAAAAAAAAAAAAGCAGAAAAAAAACATTCATAAATCCATTCCTATGTAAACTTGTTGAACATGCCTTGCCGTTTTAGAGATACTCTGTCCCAGTCGCCTTGCCATAACAAATTGGCCCTTGTCAAAGTCCCTCAGATCTTATTCCTGTCCATTTCTCCTGCATCCAACACGTTGATTATAAGAAATACCCAGACATTAATATATGGCCTTGTTAGGAGATGATCAACGATATTTGCTTCACCTGTGAATGGTCAGAATGTTTTGGCTTATTAGTTGTACATATGGTTAAAAATAAGATTATTTAAAGGTCCAGTGTGTAATATTTAGGAGGATCCATTGACAGAAATGCAATATAAAATACATAACTATGTTTGCAGTGGTGTATAAAGACCTTACTTAATGAACCGTTATGTTTTTATTAACTTAGAATGAGCCATTTTTATCTCATACACAGCGAGTCCCCTTACATCAAAGTTGCCATTTTGCGCTGCTCTACAAAGCGTGTTTGCTTGACTGACTACTCTCTGCTGTCTCAGACGATGACATCTTTGTCCTGTGTCGTCCACTGTAACTTCTCTATGTGCTTCAAAATTCGACTGCTAGATGCCACTGCTAGATGCGGCTCAAATTTACACACTGCACCTTTAAAATAGAAAATCAGAGACCCAAAAAAAACTGCTTTAAAATATAATAAAATAGTTAAGCAGGAAAATTAAATAAATGACAATACGAAAGCAAAGTAAAAAATAGAATAAAATAACATGAAAAATAAAATGGCTTGAATTTTACGTTGTGTCAGTGCATTGTTGTTTTATTCCTTTTCTAATGTCCAAGCCCACAGTCACACAAAACGTTGGTTTATTTTAAGAGCCATGTGTTGTGGAGTTCTGGGAATACACAAAGAAATGTCACTGATGAACAGCAGTGAATCATGGGATTTTCTCCTGTTCGGTACTCCACTCTGACTTTCACACTCTGATCTTCACTTGCTGGTTTAATCTAGTCTATTTTTAACCCAACACATCTGAGACACGTGTGGGAGGAGATGTGAAAAAACAGACAGGGCATGTTGAAGAAAGAGAAATCATGTAATCATGAAAGCTGTGGTACCTGCAGCAGGTATATAAAAAAATCAGTTCTTTGTTCAGTGTTTTATGTCATAAACCCACAGCGCTCAACAGAAGCGGAAGCAGAGGGAAACATGGCACGTTCAGAAGGTTATTTCATTTTATTGTATTTCCTCTTCTTCTCAGTAGTGAGTCATCCCTCTGGTCTAAGCGTTCCAACGTTTTAGAGTGATTTCATCAAAAGCCTTTTATCGCTCCAAAGTAAAGTGGCACAGACTGTGTGTGTGGTTTCAGAGGGCAGTGGCAGGCTTGTTGAGGAAACTAAAAGCTGTTGACATTGAAATATAAGGCGCAGTGAACACTACAAGACAGAAGTGGTTCGCCCTGAGTGTATTTAAAAGCTTCTAGTTTACAGAACTAATCACAGACTAGGTGCATGAATTACAAGATGACTCTCCTCCCTGACTTTAAACAAACACCCAAAAGTCACACTGTTCTTATACAAACTGACACACAAAGCAACGCAAACATTCACTTGACAACATCAACAAACAACATGAAGTATGGCTTGTGGTCATTTTCTTGTACAGAACATGAAGAAAAACAATATGGAAGTGACGGTCACTGGGGAGACGTGGGCAGCAGCTCGCTGGCACTTTGATGGCTTGTCTTTTTTTGAGTCCTGCTTCCCACTGGGAAGTGTGGTGCTCCGTATTAAGTGTAAAAATATTTGATGTGATTTTTTCCCCACTTAAGACTATGCTTCTCAAACTGTGGTATGACCAAAGATTCACTGTAGATTAAAAAACAAAATACATATGTGAAGTCTTCCTATCACATATGGAAATAATGGAAATATTTATTTTTTTTAACTACCGTTAAAAAAAGTTAGGGTGGTAAGATTTTTTTAATAAATCGATTTTACAGCCCTACTTTTGCAACATTATAAATCTCTTACAGTCACTTTTGATCAATTTAATGCACTCTTGCTGAATAAAAGTATTAATTTCTTTTAAAAATCGTACTCACCCCAAACTTTTTAATGGTAATGTTAAAACAAATAGTTAAAAAAAAACATTACAGTGCAACCAAACAGAAACTATGCAAAGGAGCGAACAGTGAAATGCAAGAATTGGAAAATTGCAAGATTGGAATGCTTTTGTGAAATTGTTGATTAACTTCATTCACACACTCTGGTCATTTATCTGCATGATAAAGTTGCAGAAGAACAGAACAAAGTCATTTTTGCATATTAGTTTCAGGTTTGAGATTGGGGAGGAAGTCTAGAGTTGCAGTATGTTTAAACTAATATTTGAAAAATATCACAGAAAATCATGTCATGACATGAGTCGATAATTCTATAAAGTATTTTTTTAACAATAACTATTGTGTAGAGTGATATAAAATTAATCGATTTCAAGATTTTATGAATACAGCGCACCATGGTATTTACAAGGTCCTCTGTCTGTCTGTACATGTCTAAAAACCATGGTACTTTTTTCATAAGAGCTGCAATGTAAAACAAGTGCTTAATTGGAACAAAGATGTAGAATATTACAAAGCAAATTCTGACTCATCCTCATTCCCTTCCCACAATCACCCGCACAAAAATAAACAAATCATCCGTGTCAGTTTGGCTTTCTGCGGTCTTAATCACTGTGTGACTGCAGCGTGTTGATCTATATAAATGTAGATCAGTGGTGGTGACTCATCCTCCACTGCGCTCTCATCATCCTTTACCTGATTCTTACAGAAACTCTTTAAAGCTGACAACATCTCCAGGGACAAACAGGGGTCAAATGAAGCCTGCAGAAAACATGGCGCGATTATGGAAATTCCCCTCGCAATTGCGGCAGCCGTGTAAACAGCCCTGCTGTTGATTCTAAGCACTGTGTTTACATTCATTCCAGAGGTTCAGTTCTCATCACAGGACGCTGTTTACCTTTGTTCACTGCCTGCCATCTAATCAATAAATCAAAGCACAGGGAGACGATTTGCTCATGCAGATTAACAAATAAAGACCTTCATAAACACTGCCGATTCTACAAGAACAGTATTTGGAGTGTGTTCATCTGTTCATCACCTAATGACATCATACAAGACAATGCAATCATGCCTTGCACTAAGTATTGACATTGCTTAAAAATGATGTTTTTTGTACCGTGTGTGTACAGTATAATCTATATGTATTTAAAGTCGAAGTGTGTATTTTTAACTCTTAACAGCACTGAGTGCCTTTAATGTATAGTAGTCAACATTTGAAGTGGATCAAAAAAGTTCATCAAAGTTGTCCTAAGAACTAAGTTGTCCTAAGAAGAAGGTTTTAAGACAACTGTGATTAAAGGTTTTGATCCACTTCAAATGTTGACAACTGTAATTTTTTTTTAACTCTGTTTGGTGCCACTCTGCCCTGCAAAAGCAATACGCACAATAAAAATAAAAATTGCATCTTTTTTGATTAAAGGTGCCCTAGAATTAAAAATTGAATTTATCTTGGCATAGTTGAATAACAAAAGTTCAGTACATGGAAATGACATACAGTGAGTCTCAAACACCATTGTTTCCTCCTTCTTATATAAATCTCATTGGTTTAAAAGATCTCCGAAGAACAGTTACGTAACAGTCGGGATCATTAATATGTACGCCCCCAATATTTGCATATGCCAGCTCATGTTCAAGCATTAGACAAGGGCAGCCAGTATTAACGTCTGGATGTGCACAGCTGAATCATCAGACTAGGTAAGCAAGCAAGGACAACAGCGAAAAATGGCAGATGGAGCGATTATAACTGACATGATCCATGATATCATGATATTTTTCGCCAGTGTTTGGAGTATGACGTCTGATCCCCAGGTGTCATGGCACGTTAGCGCCGGGGGCGGGGTGTGTGTGTGTGTGTGATGGCTTGTTATTCTGGCTGTTGTCGCCATTAAAGAAAGACTTTCTAAATGTTTTGTTAGCATGTTGCTAATGCACTGTTAAATGTGGTTAAAGTTACCATTGTTTCTTACTGTATTCACGGAGACAAGAGCTGTCGTTATTTTCATTATTAAACACTTGCAGTCTGTATAATGCATAAACACAACTTCATTCTTTATAAATCTCTCCAACAGTGTAACATTAGCCGTTAGCCACATAGCACAGCCTCAAACTAATTCAGAATCAAATGTAAACATCCAAATAAATACTATACTCACATAATCCGATGTATGCATGCAGCATGCATGACGAACACTTTGTAAAGATCCATTTTGAGGGTTATATTAGCTTTGTGAACTTTGTTTATGCTGTTAAAGGCAAGCGCGAGCTCCGTGGGCGGGGAGCATGAGCATTTAAAGGGGCCGCAACCTAAATCGGCTCATATTTAATGATGCCCCAAAATAGGCAGTTAAAAAAATTAATTAAAAAAAAAAAAAATGTATAGGGTATTTTGAGCTGAAACTTCACAGACACATTCAGGGGACACCTTAGACTTATATTACATCTTTTAAAAAGACATTCTACGGCACCTTTAACATTTTTTCTTTAAAATCAAGATTTTTCTGAATTTTCAGACCTTTGTTTTGTGATCAATAACTGATTTTAATCAGTAAATAGTAAATCGTGCGCTCGATTTAGCCTACTATTTTTTCCAGCACGTCATGTCCGGGGCGCTGTAGATATGTACAAGTACAATTTACATATTTTTTTTAGATTTGAACTGATGGAAACTACCATCAAAATGAATGGAAACTATCGTTTTATGAGATGTAATTGGAGAGACATTTATGTGATTTTTAATCAAATATGTATTAACTGTATCTAAATCATTTGTGAAGTTAAGAAGTTATGTGAAGTGTGTTTTAAATTTTTCTTTCTTGAGTCTGTTTCTTCATTTGAAGGTCTGTTAGATTTTACAGCTGAAGCCAACTGAAGCTTGTTTACCTGTGCACATTTAAAGTCGGCACTGAAAGGGAAGTTGCGATAGTCTTTTCTTCCCTATTGTGATGTATATCAAAGTGAAATGGCTTCTGGAACAAGGAAAAATGTAGGGCGGGACTTGATTTTTGTCTATCGGGAATTGATTGGATGATTGTGGTTTGCTATTGCTGTGATCTCATGTGAGTGACAGGTGGTCCCGCCCTCGCTCCAGTAAACACATTATCAGAGAAGAGGGGAGATGCCGCTGCAAGAGGGAGGGGAAGTTATTTTGATTAAAGATTGAGGTCACATGAATTAAATAATAGTAATAATAATGATGTGCATGCATAAATTTATTACAAATACTGCAAAATTTTGATTTCACGGTGGCTTTAAAAATGTAGTTTATTGTTTTGTGTTGGTGTGTACTTTATACAACTAACACAGACTAGAGATACTTCTCCCCAACTGTACTTATGATGCCCAAATTCGTTCTCACATTTCTATGCATATAGCTAAAATTTATTCTTGATATGTAAACAAACAACTTGAAAGAAAAGCTTGTTTGTTTTTATATTTACAAAGAACATGATAAAAACCTGAAAAAATATGGATGAGAGTGTGGGGAGACGTGGGCAGCAGTTAAAAACAAGAAAGTGTGACTTGCTTCAATCTTGTAGTGCAACATGTTCTCCCACCAATACGTCCATATAGGTTGTTTGTCACTACCCTGAAATACGACTCATAGGAGCGTTTACTAAAGTGGCACCCCTATCGACAACAGAACACTTTCATTTTAATTCATGAAATACGACCCATAGGAGCATTTGCTTTCATTTTAATGCATTGCTCCCTTTTATCTGCATCATATTTCTAGTTTCGTGTAGCTCAGCTGGTAGAGCATTGCAATAACAATATGCAATGATGTGATCATGCGATCGTGGGTTTGATCCCAGGGAACACATGTGCTCATAAAGTGTAAATGCACTATAAATCACTTTTTCTGTTTGTGAGGTCAGAATGCAAATGCTCTATTCTTTAAATCAGTTGCACATCCGTATGGTTATTCAGAGTGAAGAGTTGAAGTGAAAGTTGTGTGGGTCTTGATATCTGAGACACGCTGGGATTGAGATCTACTCAGAATATTCATTACAAGACCTTGCCACCCTTGAGCAGACACACTTGTTTTAATTAATTATTGAACTGTCCTGACACAGAATGAGACTAGAATGAGATGAGACACAGACCTGTGGGAATTCCCATGTGTGGTTGAGTTCTGTTGTTGTTTTCCTGGAATATTCCAGGTCATTTACAGTCTCTGTGTGACTGTGTGACTATCGTAGTGGATTAACTAAAACAATAATTTTGCATTTTCTAGGAATATGATATATTCTGTATTAAATAAATGAATAAAAAAGTAACATTGAAAGGTTTTTTAGGAAGAATATATTCTGGTTAGTTACTGTAGCATCAGAAAGCATCTTCCATTCAAATGTACCTGTGGCGACCAGGGCGGGCGAGAGCCATGACGGAACGGCACGAGAGTGAATAAGCTTCACCTGGGAGGCGCACCGGCCTTGAGTCTCTCACGGAGGAGCTCCGGAAGCATAAAAGGAGGAGCGACGACAGTGAAGGACGAGAGAGGACCAGGCCTGGATGTTATTTTATGTTTTATTATGTTTGTGTGGCCGGCAGACGTCCGCGAGGGTCTGCCGGCATTACTTTCATTTTGTATTTGTTTATTTTGGAATTAAAGTTTTGTTAAACGTTCGCCGGTTCCCGCCTCCTTCTTCCCGTACTTATGAACTGTGTTACAGTACCTTCACCCCATTATAAATGACTCTTATTTAAATAGTGAGCCATGGCACAAACAACACATGTAAGTGTTTTGCTTAATCTTATTTAATACAGTTTGATAGTCTCTTTTTTTTTTTTTTTTACATTTTTATTCACAAAGCTGTGAAATCAACTGATAGGCTTACATTGTTTAATGCATCACTGTAAATGCATTGCCAAATCATATTTACAAACTGATGGATTTTGATGTTTTGTCTGTGTTATTAAATCTCATGCCACGGATGCTGAAAATAGAAAATTAAAGTCCCCCTGCATGTAGTCAATAATTTTATCTTTTAAAACTCATCTTTGATCACCAAAATTACATATTTAAACATTTGTCCTGTAAAAAAAAAAAAAACACTTCATGCCCCAAAATAACTTGAATGTTACACCCTTGCTTCAATTAGTATCTGTGGATCTATGAATATGCTTATTAGCCCCGCCTCCACTCACTCGCATAAGCTTAGAGATCCACTCGGTCAACTTACTGAGGTAAACGCTGCACAATGGTATCGCTTTTTACAACGTCAAACACATAACAGTAATTAATATGATTATCCTTTTGTTTGACTACATTATCAAAGAGCTGATAAGGTGTTGCTAATGTTACACAAACCATGTTCCCATTCACCATGTCAGAGTCAGACAGCTGTCTTCTAAAAATCAGTATCCTTAATGCTTTGAACAACTTAGAATGTCAGTGGAGAAAGGCATATAGTTCATTATAACATTGTAATATATATTGCTAAATCTACCCGATTTTTCATATCAACAGAAAAATATGCCGGGACAACCTGGCTAGACACCCTTGCTTCAGAGCGGTCATAGTTAATTATATATTAAAGCCCACCGGCACGTTGATGTGACTGGTTACAAGGTAGTTTGTGACGTCAGATACACACCAGCAATTTCAAGCCTTGCTTTTTTTTTTTTTTTTTACTGTCTTTAGATCAGTTTTAAAGAGAAAATACTCAGACTTGACTTATGAATTTGCACATGTTTTGTCTTAAAACATATAAAAAAACCACCACATAGACATATAAACAGGGACTTTATAGCCTCTTGAACTGCAATGCATTTGGGATTGATCCACAACTCTTCGTAACATTAGCTCCAGTAAATATATTATCAGATCCATAGAACAGTGCTTTAACCTTGCAGAAATGTGAATGTGTGCTTGAGCTACATTCCCTATATTTTACATGCCAAACACAGACCTGATTGTTTGAGCTCCTGGCAAGGTGGGACTCTGTCAGTCCAACTCTGGATTTATTCTGCTGAGTCATTACACAAAATGATATTAAGTTGACAGAGACAAATGCCTCAGGAGGCAGTGCTCTAAAATGACTTTGTTCCAAGGTAAATTTAATCTCGAGAGCTGGACGCATTTCAGTACAACGGAGCACAGATTCAGTCCTATAAGAGCAATTCTTTCCTGCTTTGGTATCGGTCATGTGCATGTGGAATTTGCCACTTGTTTGTCATGTTTATCACTCTGGATATCAAGAGCTGGCTGTGATGCTTATTTAAAGGGGAAGTGTGCCATTGATTAACCACTATGGCACTTTTTTTAAAAACATTTAAAGTCACCATGAAATCAAAATGGACAATTCTTGTTTTTTATTATAAATGATTTATTTGTGCGCGTCTTTTTTTTTTTTTCTCCAAAATTCACCTGCCCTCATAATTTAAACAAACAACAACCATCCAACAATCCAATCAATTTCCAATGGAAAAAATCAAGTCCCGCCCTACATTTTTTCACATTGGAGAAGCCTTTCACTCTGATATATGTCACAATAGGGAAGAAAAGACTATTGCAACTACCATTTTATCCCGACATTAATCATCTGCAAGATAAAAAACCATCCAAAATCATTTGCCATTTTTTAAACAATGGGTAGTTCCATCCCAAACTCAATATTGAATTGGTTGAATCAGAAATTGCGAGAGCATGATACCTGCTAGTGAATTCCAACTTGTAAAAAGCATTCATGTCCTTGTAAAACTCTTTATTACAGCTTGTAAACTCATAATTTTCTGAAAGCTCCAACTTGTACCACATATTGCCGTTGATAGTGTTTGCCATAAAAACGCATAACAGCTCAGAGTAGAACATCACATTGTCATCTCGTAATTACGGTAATTTTACGACATGGCTCGAGCGCAGCATAAGTTAAAGCAAATTTCATTTTCCCAGCATACTTCGCTTTGGACTGTTGAGAGTAAATGTTGAAATTAAGTGTTGTGTTTTATATTTCTGCACAAGATAAAAGGTACACTAAGTAACTTTTCTTTGTCAAAATTAACAAAATTTAAATGAGTCAATGCATCATCAATCCTTCTAAAACATGTTTTTGTCTTACCCTGATTCACTATGGTAAGCCTATTATAAGTGTTTATATTTCAAACCAAACAAGATGTTTTTGTGGGAAATTGCGAGCATGCATCAATCGCCCGTGCGAGAAAAGTTGTTCCCGCTACTTTGACATGTATGGTTTGGGAGTGGCATAAGTTAGTTGTCACAACGAGCAAAAAAGGTTGACATGGAGCGCACTATATTTCAAACCTTCGGGAAATCACCCATTTATAAAAAAAATGCAGAACAGAGGAGAGTCTGCTTGCAAAAAGAGAATGTGACAGAGCTCGTAATAAAACAAGAATCAACATTGGCTTTTCTTTTTCTGGAGATGCCGAGAACTGAGGGATTTGATATGTTGTGAAAGCAATGTGGAGATGGTGTTTTTATTACTCAACAGTTGAGTAAGGTATTTTACTGAACAGATAAACTGCCATATGTAGCTCTCTAACAGAGTTCATTGTAAAGCATTATCTATTGTGAAGGCTCATTTCATTATGGTTGTAGCGCTGTGCTGGAAGTACTGTGTATATTAATGGGTAAAGCTACAGTAATGTCTTCAGCTTGTCAGCTTTAGATCCTCCCTATCTAAATTGGTTATATCTCTTAAGCATATTGGATGTTTCATGAGCAGTAGGATAAACATATTCATCCGTACAGTCATGCCGAGCCAAAGCACAACCAAAACAATGTTCTTCTGAAAAATCTTGCAGTTTCGTTTCTACCCACTAGAGAGCCAAAAGTTACATAGTGTACCTTTAATATAGGGGAGATATGTTAGTATTTAATGTTCTGTTATGTTGAGATTTAAACTGGTTTCGGTTTTGGGGGGTTGGCATTGTGATGAAGGGTATGAGCCTGTGGTTGGGTTGTGGATGGGCCAGAGAACATTATGTTAGGACATGCATGAGTCTTTGTGCTATTGCTAACTAGTTTGTTAGCAAGTTACTGCAAAAGATTTGAGTTTGTGTTTTTAAGTTTACGATTTTAGTGGCTTTATGCAACTAAGGATTTAGCTGCACAAAGTATTTGAGTGGATTGAAATACTCTCTTCTTGTGGAAACTAAATGGTTTAAGGCAATTGGTTTTCTCTTTTTGAGGGAAACATCAAAAACATCAGATTAACCTAAATGTCTCTTCAATGGGGCAGGAAACTGGTCAAAATGAGCCACTTATCACTCAAATGCTGTCATAATGTGGACTGTTTCACATGTAAATGCATGCAACAGGTGAGTAACACATGACAGCCCAGGCTGCAGGGGTCAGTCACTGTGTTACCAGGGCTTAAAAGAGTAAATCCCTCTCTAATCTAGAGCTGGCACTTCACTTCTGTTTACACTGTGGATTTAAAGCTTTCACTGGAACTCCAGCACCATAAACTGATTATCATAATAACTATTAAATATTATGCAATCTGAAAATCTGAGTTAATAGCTGTTCAAGTTGTGAGCTAATGATCAGTGTACTCTTAGTATTTAAGAGATCCTCTCATTTTCAAGGCTACTCTTATGACACAAAATGTATTTTAGTGAACTGTATTACTTGGTGTCAAAATATTTTATTCCAGTTATTAATTAATTTATTGAATATTGTTGCAGACAATATGCCACTTCAATGCCGTATGTTGCAATGATTTTAACACTGTTAAGACTTCACATCATCCCTAAGAACTCCTTATCAATGGTAAAATTATTGCAATGCATGCTGTCTAATGGCAAATGTTCACTGCATTAGTTAGCAGTGCTATCACTAACAAACTGATTGTGATATTAAAGCTTAGACATTTTCTCCTCATGAAAGAAACATACCTAATACATTTTTATGCAGTCCCACACAACACCCATCTTTAAAGTCTTGACATATCAGCTTTTTCCGTCTGCCCCATAAATCATTGACTAGTTTGCATAAGCGCACTATTAATTCATAAATGAAGTGTGGCTGTATGATATATCACTGTAGACTGAACCTGTAAGCTCCAACCACCTGGAGGACTCGACCGGCTTCTTTGGATTTAGGATTTACTCTGTTACGCAAGAGCTCACTATAATGCCAGAGACAGAGAAAAAAACATTGTGGCAGTGTTCAAAACAAAAACAACACAAAACCCTGTTCCAAAACCTAGTGAGCCGACTATGTATGCAGGCAGCATTTTAAGTCTAAATGGTAGGTAGCATGATTACGATACCTTATCTTAGCCAAATTATAAAAGGCAGCATTGTATGCATCTTTCATAGATATGACAATCCCAGAATGCATTACGGCACGCTATTTGAAATAAGGGCTGCGTCCGAAAACTTAGCTATAGCTGACTTGTTGCCTCACTGCCTTTGAAGGTAACTCATGAAACTGATTTTGGACAGACTTCTGAGCAGTGCTGGGTAAGTTACTTCAAAAAAGTAATTAATTACTAATTACATCATCAATGTTGTACTTATAATACTTTTCTAATTACTCTGTCTGAAAAGTAATTTAATTACTCAATAATTAACTTACTAATTACTTATTAAAATCCCAATAAACCTTGACCGGATAGACAATAGAGAGGAAACTCTTTTAATAATTTAGTCAAACATGAAATAGTTTAGCCTTTTATATAGCTTTTTAAAACATTTTAACTTTATTAAAACATATACTATTATACTTTTATTTACTTTATAATACTTACATCTTTTTTGTAACATATAGGGATGTCACTATACCAAAAATCTAGTAGTCAGTACCAATACCACCAAAAGTGCACAATACTCGATACCAAAGTCGATACCACGGTAAAAAATGTATAAAAATACAAATAAAACAATATATTCTAATAGTCTAATAGTAGTAAGTAGAAATACCACAGAAATTGAATAATCAAATATAAAATAACTCTGCATAGTCATAACTGTATAAATTAAATATAGATTAATCCTTATTAAAGCTTTTCTTTTGTTGTTTGATTATCATTTATAATACAGACATACAATAGTTAGTCAATACAGACAGTAGCATGTTTTATAGGCTGCTGTCAATAAGACCTAATGGACGGAGACAATATGCCGTTACACATGCTGTTCACATTCACATAACCAACGCGAATATACGCCAAGACGGGCATTTTGACATAACTGTGTGTGTATTTGAACGTTTATGTGTAATGGACCGCGAAAATTTGACACTTACGAGAGTATGTGTGTGCGCTTTGTTTGAGAGCGCACTGACTGAAGACCGTCTCTCAGAGAGCGCGCGCAGTTTTTCTCCCTAGGACATAGCTTACATTTTACCGTAATGTTCTTGCCTTCCTGTGTCAAAAAAGTGAAGTAATTGGATTATTTCCATTCTGCAAAACAACCACTCGCTTCTGCCGACATCTTGAGACCGCGACAAGGCAGCCAGCTGGTGCGAAGCTGTGATCTCACGCGCAATTGCACTACAGCTAATGATTTTAAAGAGGCAGCGTTCATTTATACCGACACATTTAGATTTTAAATTCAATATTGATTTAAACAGAACCGTTGAACTAATTTACAGTATGTAACGCAAGTACATTATAAGTAACTGTAATTAGATAAATTACCTAAACATTTACAGTAATCCCTTACCTTACTTTTTCAGTGGATAAGTAATTTGATTACAGTAACGCGTTACACCCAACAGCCAGTGTTGCCAAGTCTGCAGTTTTCCTGCAGATTTAGGCTACTTTAACACTGTTGCCATGAGCTGTTTATGTCTGAGGGTTGAAGCGACCCCAAAAATATGATATTTAGCCCCAGGAGTGCAAATTTTGGCAGGGGAACCCCACCAAAAAATGCAGATTTTACCCTCCGGAATGTGATTTTTACTGGGGGACCCAGTTTTGCCTTCAAAAATTGATCAGATGAAGGCATCTCAGGAGACGGGAAGTAAACCTAACATTGGATCCAGATGTGCCTTGATACCTTCCTACCTTAGAATGCATCCTCCAAAAGCAGCATTTGTAAGCTTCCAGACACAGCCATTGTATCCAAGAGGGCGAAGTGAGAGAAATATCTTCTTGCAAGGCAGCTTGCTTGGTGTTGGAACAGAGCCATAGATTTAATTAGAAACCTTTCAGTATTATTTTCTGTAAATGAGTGATCCGTCAAAACTGAAGTGAAACCTTCATTTTGAACGAATCTGAGAGAGACAAGCTGTCATGATGTTCATTCTTGCATGTGACTTTCTCTTTCAAAGAGAATAGAGCTGAATTTTAATTTCACTAAGAGATCCACTAAAAGGTCCACTGTGCAATTAGAAAAATAGAAAATAAATGGCTTGCAAAGACATGATGACATTTATCACATATGAAAATGACTTTCAAGCTTTTTAAGCTTTTGGCATCTGAAGCCAGAACAAAAGTATGTGCATTTGTTAGTCGACATTGTTTTAACAATAAACTAGAAAGAAAGAAAGAAAATTATTTTATTCAGCAAGGACACATTACGTTGATCAAAAGTGACAATACTTCTCAAAAAGTACTCTCATTTTCCACAAAAATATTAAGCAGCACACCTGTTTTCAACATTGACAATAATAAGAAATATTTCTTGTGCAGAAAATCAGCATATAAGAATGATTTCTGAAGGATCATGCATAAATTACATTTTAAAATAAATTAATATTTGCAATAAAGAGCGATGTTTTTTTAAAACCAACCAAAACACATAGATATGTACATATAGTGTATATACTGTATTTGAATATTTATGCCTGTTTAATAAAAATAATTATAATAATTATTATTATTTAGTTATTTAGGATTTTGTTACTAATAAGTATTGCTGGAGAACATAAAATCAAAATGGTCTTTATGCCATAGTAACCTATAGCTAAATCAGATAAACGTCTTACTATAGTATATAGCACAAAAACTGTGCTTTCTAGGAAATCTCAAAACTGATCTTCCAGACAGTAGAACCAATGACACTGTAGCCTTGAACAGTTGTAGCTGCTGTCACTTTTTACTGTCACGAGTAAAGGAAACAGTTGTCAAGATTTATATCTTTAAATTTAGCTATAAAACGAGCACCTCTGATTGCTGTTCCACGCCGAGGCTTCTTATTAAGAGTGAAATGTATTATCTGAAACATGACTGTCAGAGTGTCTATGTTCTGTAGGAACTGAGGAGTAAAGGGGAAGGATTTATTCATTATAGATAAATCAAATCCTCTGGTGGGCTTGCGGTTCTCTGAACTCATATGTCAAAGAATATTAAACTGTACCGCTTAATATTCACAGAATACACTTTACATTGATTTTACCATGGGTAAAGACTGTTCTCAACAATCATGTGAAAGATGTGTCACATTTCATTTCAGAATGCAACACTAGGAGACAGTTAATTGGGCAAGTTAGTTAAAAAAAAAAAGTAAAAATATTTTTCTCCTAAGACTGCTTCAGAGCAAAATGCAGAGTTTTCAATGCGCTTAAAATAATTCAATGTTTTATACATATCAGGCACATTTAAACTCCCTACTCAGGACAGCTTGTTCAATATTTAGTCTATGATGACACAAAAAGACAGATTCAAGGTCTCAGGCTGCCTTCTGATTCTCTCTGAAACTCAAAAGTTTTCTAGAAGCAAATCTATGATAGAGAGCTCCCCCTAGAGTATGAGGTGGATTACACACTTGTCCTTCTTTAACATTGAATAAAATCTGTTGCTCATATTTTCATATTTATATCTGAACTCTGAACTCAATGATGTGTGCATGAAGAGGGTATTTAAAGTCATTTTGAAACATTTGTACTTTTGAACATCATTCGTACTGATTAAAGAAGTGTCAATTCTGTTCTCAACAAGGGTTGAGTCATTTCAGAGACAGAGCCGCTCTCAGGGAAAATCATTCTTACAATGAATCATCCATATTTGAAGTGAACTACAGTCTTATTTAAACACATTGCTTATAAAGATGTTCTGTTTTTATAAAAAGGATCTTCTTTTTTTTTTTTTTTTTTGTAGCATAAATCAAGAGTAAAATCATTCAAAACACAGCAAGAATTTAGGGAAAATTATTTAGGGAAATTATTGTCAAAGCTATCATACCTTTAATGGAGATTACCTTTAAAAAAGGGAAAAAAAGAGACTGAATGAACTAAAAACAATAATAATGATAATATACATATATATAAATATACATAAACTTATATATATTTAACTTAACGTAAATGGAGAGCAAAGGCATTTTTATTTACTTATCATGATTTCTTTCTTTTATCATGAGTTTTTTACTTTTACTTTTACTAAATCTAAATATCTCAGTAAATTTAAACTATGTTTGTATTATGTAATTTGACACTGAGTTGTAACACTATTAAAACTTGGAAGAACATATAAGGTACAATTCCAAACGATAGACAGCAACTATGTCTATCTATATGTTCAGTATCTGTACACCATGCAAAACCCACAATACCCAACAGTCTCTATAAATGCATCAGTCTTACCACTTATAAACATCAGCATGCATAAACTATAGTATCATCCAGGTGTTCAAAGACTTTTCGTATCACAGCATGCAGGTTATGCAGCATCTTTCCCTAAAAATGCAAGAAACAGAGAAGAAATAAATGATAGGACTCACTCTTTAAAATGAAGCTCTGTCCATGTCCCAGGTCTCTCGTACACGAATGTTTGTGATGAGTTTATGCAGCTAGACACACGTGCATCTGTGCGCAGGATGAGACGCACGCAGAGTAATCTGACCTTCTAAATACAGACCGATCCACTGAGAAAGGGGGAGGAATGGATCATACCAAATCATTTTTGTCACTACACAGGAAATTATGTTTAATAATAATGTTTTTTTTTTCCAACCAGCAAGTCAGTTTTTCCTGTATAAGAAACAAATACAAGTACAAAATGATCAAAAGATCATTGCATTATATAAACATATAGAATAGCTTTAGATAGATAGATAGATAGATAGATAGATAGATAGATAGATAGATAGATAGATAGATAGATAGATAGATAGATAGATAGATAGATAGATAGATAGATAGATAGATAGATAGATAGATAGATAGATAGATAGATAGATAGATAGATAGATAGATAGATAGATAGATAGATTATTGAATGTTCCCACAAAACATGAAAACCCAATCTATGTGTGTGTGTGTGTGTGTGAAGTACATTTAAATGTTCTTGAAAACCCCATGATTTCTGACAGTTGTCCTCAGTTATCTAATCTGCAAACTACAGCTTTCATGTAGATTAATGGAGCTACTAACCAAGACGATTGGTTTAAAAGTTTTTCATCTTTTCCTGGTATGAATATGACTGTGTTACATAATGTTTTTTAATGCAGTAATATAATCTGTTCCGGCCTTGTTCGATCCACACGCTTCAGAGCTGGAGTCGAAGAGAAGATGAAACCACGTTAAACTGATATGGGTCTAATGGAATTATCTCTGTTTTTTTAAGGGTCAAAATTGTTTGCATTCATATATTGGTTTTGAGAGAAGTATAAATGATTGAGTGTTCACATGCTTGAGACATTTGCATTTTTACATAAAATGAAAGCAATAGATAATTGTTTTGTAATTTAAGCAAAATCAAATGCAAATTTTATTGATGTAATTAAATACAAATCATGAGCATGACGTCATTTGATATCAACAGCAGTATGACAAATTCTAGTTTGCTGTTCTAATTTTAAAATTTATTCCACTGTCTGTTGTCATCAGCCATTGGAAGTCAAAGAATGGGTTTTCCCAGAAGAAATGAAGACTTGTTACCATATTGATTGATGGCGAGTGTCCGCCGCAAGAGGTGGAAATCGATGGGTGCTGTGTGGATGCAAGAGAGCTGTGACGGATGCCTCTGATGCCTTCCCATGAACACCCTGGTGGGCTCT